>NC_090754.1:456157-463657 GCF_036898095.1 Palaemon carinicauda | reverse complement strand
TGTTCTCCTCTTAAACGTGAATAGTGTTTTCCTCTCAGAAGTGAATAGTGATTTCTCTCCAACATATACCGTGTATAGTGTTGTTCAAAACTTTGTGTTATTATCGTGTGTCTAAGTTAAAAGTGTAGTTTGTTAATATGTTTATAGCATAAATTTTTGTAAGTGGCCCTGTGAGAGTAGGTTAAACAATGAAGTATATTTATTTTTCGTAACCGTTTGGTAATGTTTTGTTAGAAAGGACGTAAGACTATCAGTTAAGTATATGTAAGTGTAAATTTGGTTTATTTTCCATAGTGTTTAAGTGTCAAATTTTTTCATTAATTGTCAAAGTTAAATATTTTCATAAATTAATTTCCAGTGAGTTTTGGTACTTGGGAATTTACGTAATTCTCTAGTCGTAATATATAGTTTTCTGGTGCCCAGACCTGGGATCGAGCGAGTCTGTTTTAGATATTGGTGATAATATGGCTCTATTTGATTGAAGGTTTGATCAGTTTACTGTTGATAGTATTCTGTGTATTGATAAGATATATATTTTGTAGATGTATAATTTTTTTTAAAGTACAAGATGGTGCAATTAAATGTACGGTTTTTTTTTGGAAAACCAAATGATTCAGAAATTGTCGGAAGCTAATGTAACTAAAGCTCAGTGGCTCGCTATTCTAATGGCATGTGGAGGCCATGCAATTGGTGGAATGATTAAATTCCTAATCAAGTGTCTATCCTTAGAAGCAATGATAAACTCAGGAGAGTTGCCAGAAGAAGATATTGCAGCAGCTCCTGACCTTTTGGAGATGGCTCAAGCAGAATTAGTAGAGAAGCAAGTATCAGATGACTCACAAACTGATGGAATGAGAGCAGAAAAAATGTTGAGGTGGGGATGAGAAGAATTACACCGGAGAATTTGATTAGGTTGAAGATGATGGCAGAACGGGGGGAAGAGTCACGAGAATTTGCCAGACATGCAAGAGAGGAGACAAGAGAATATGCAAGATGGGAAGAAAGAGAGAAAGAAGAAGCAAGAGAGATTGTAAGACATACAAAGTAAATGGAAGCAAGAGAAACTGCAAGATGGGAAGAAAGAGAGAGAGAGAAGAAGCAAGACATGCAAGGGAATTGGAACTGTTGAATGCTTGTGCAAGGTTGTCGCCAACTCAGACAGGTATTACCTTGCTATGCCCGATCTCGTGTTTGATGTGGCAAAGACACAAAGGTTGATCACGAAATTCACAAAAGAAGCTCCCGATGAGTTCTTCAATTATTTTGAAACAGTTGTGTCATTGATGGAATTGCCAGAAGATAAGTGATATGTGTTATTGCAGAGTTTCCATATTGGAATAGGATGCTGTGCGTATCTTGCCTTGTCTCAGGACCAGAGGAAGGAGTATCAAGAAGTTAAGAGAAGTGTGCTTCAAGTGTATCAGATGACCCCTGAAAAATGTAATGAAAGATTACGAAATTTGCAGAAGGATGAGAAAATTACTTTCCTGGATTACGCTTATCAGGTACTACGATGTTTTACGAGATGGATACAGGGTGCCAAAGTGTGAGAGATGGCTTATTTAGAAGAATTGATAGTGCTGGAACCATATTTACGAGGGATCCCTGAACATATTTGAACATACATGAGAGAGAGAAAGGTAAAGATTGAGAGTGCCGCTTCGCTGAGTGAAGATTATGATATTATCAATTGTAAATCCTACTCTGGTATAAAGTTTCAACCGTCGCTCCGACCAAGTGTCATGTATTCGTCAAACTACGGAAACCAGTTCAGTAACAACTATGGGAACAAGTTCAATAGTTACAGCGAAAGTACCACCGGTACTATTCCAAAGCAAACTGTGCAGAATGTGACAGTACCACAACAACAATTGTCAAACCGTCCTCCTTCAGGTGTTGTGAAAAACGTGCAGAAGATTAATATTGTTTGTTACAAATGTGGCAAGAAAGGCCATATCAGTAAGGAATGTTGGTCGAACCAACCGAAAGGAGTCGCCCGAGTGGTTAAGGGTAATTCAACTCCACAGAATACGAAGACAAAGAATCAAACGGGAAAGATCAACATGGAAAATAAACCAGCTAATGTTTACACAACAAACAGGATAACCCCAAACTGCGTGGATGCCTTTAAACCATATACATATGAAGGAATGTTAGCTGCTCTGGATGGGAGCGAAGAGATCCCGGTCAATATATTGTGCAACAAAGGATCTAATCATAGTGGGGTCACACGAGGTGTACACCCGACGGTGGAACAGCCTATCACAGGGGATTTGGTCATTTTGAAGGGAATAGCAGGTGAGGAGGTTACCCCTATTTGCTGTTTGAGACTGTCATGCGAGTTGGTGACAGGTCATTTTGATTTTGCGGTAAAAGATACATTGGTTGTCGAAGGAGTGGATTCCTACTAGGAAATGAGGTTGGTGGAGCATTGTTTGTGTCTTGTCCCATTGTAACGTAGAAACCACTGAAGTATAGTCCTATGACTGAACTTGAGAAGGACTACCTGTGATGACTAGGAGCATGACGAAGAAAGTGGCTGTAGAAGAAGACAGAGAAACTGAAGGAACAATTAACTTGGAACATTTATTTACGGAAAAAGAGGTTTCTTATGATAGTACGTAAGAGGAGCTCTCCTGAGAGAGCCCAAAAGAAGAAGAACGACAGGTCAATGAACAGGAAGACAAGGAAGCATTGGACTCAGAAAAAATAGAAAACTAATTAAAAATAGGACAAGTGAGTTGGAAAAGGCAGATAGGATTGCAACGGAAGGATGCGACGTTAACAGAATTAATATATCGTGTGGTGGATTAGACAGAGGTGCAGCAGTCTCTCACCTGTTATTACCTCAAGGATGGATTGCTTATGAGGAAGCATAGACCATCCCTGGGAATGCCAAATGGGGGATGTACCATCAGATATTGATTCCCATACAGCTGAGAACACAGGTGATTGCCTTAGCGCATGAGACGGAGCACATGGGAATAAGAAAGACGACATAGAAGATAATGAAACCCTCTTTCTGGCCTTGCATGCATAAGGATATGAGCCAGTTTTGCTGTGCATGTCATGTTAGTCAGATGGCGGGAAAGCCTAACAAGTACATCTGGAAGGCCCCCTTACACAAGTAGAACCCCTCAGCAAGGTAATGATCAACATTGGGGGACCATTACCGAGAATGAAGACTGGCTAATAGTATATGTTACCTTTGATTTGTCCAGTGACGAGATACACAGAAGCCATACCCGTCAGGAACATCAGTGCCAAAGTAATCACCAAGAAGATATTAGACTTTTTTACCAAGTTTGGTATTCCGGAAATCGTTCAGAGTGACGGAGGAACAAATTTCACATCAAAATTGTTTCAGGATGCGATGAAACTATTGGATTTGAAACAACAACTGTCTGCAGCTTATCACCCGGAGACCCTAGGTGTATTAGAGAGATTTCATCAAACCCTAAAGAGTATGTTAACCAAGTACTGCAATGAAACAAGAAATGAATGGGACATCGGACTACCGTTAATGTTTTTTGAGGTATACAAAGAAATATAAAGAAAGCATGGGATGTAGCCCGAATGAAATGGTGTTTGAACAAGAAGTAGGAGGACCGATTAAAATGCTGGCAGAAAAATGAATAAAATCGAGAGGAAACAGTTGGAGAATGTTAAGAATGTGAGGAAAAGATTTGGTGAGATAAGGAGATTTTCCCTCCAAAACCTGAAAACGAGCCAAGGAAAAAGGGAGAAAAGATTTGATAAGAAAAGTAAGGACAGACCGTTTTCGTTAGGACGACAAGTGTTGATTTTCTTACAGATAAGGAGATTTCTTCTCACCAACAAGTTCCAAGGACCAACCTGACCTACGATATCAAATTATCAGGATGAAGGAAAGGTCAAAGGAAGGCCAGATATATTCGAAACCGAAACTGTAAGCATCAGAATTTCAACGAGACATTCCTTATCCAAGTGGATGTGTTGGATATAGGGATTAGAGCTGTCCTTTTGCAAAAAGGAAAAAAAGGAATTCTTTACCAAGTTTGTTTTATGTCGTCAAAGCTGAAGAAGCATCTACAAGCCCACTCGAAAGTTGAAAAGGAACTGCTAGCGTTAATCACAGCGATAAGGAAGTTTGAAGTTCATGTGAATAGACCACAGAATGGAGAAATTTCACTTTATTCAGATGACAATCCTTTAACTTTTGTTAATAAAATGAAGAATAATAATCAAAGATTAAACAGGTGGTCATTATGTATGCAACCATATTGTATTAATGTAAAGCATATATCAGGTAAAGATAACATGGTTGCAAATTATTTATCTCAGACTGAATCGGTGGATTCAGGCCTGGAATAAATAATCTTTTTGTGGGGAGCTATTTTACGAAGCTGGTCTTCATGGAAGTAGAATATTATATTCACGTATTTTATTTGTATATTTAAGAGATGTATAGGTAAGTTCCACTGACGTAGGATTAAGTAATGTATGTACTGTACATTATATAAGACTGTCGTCATTCCTTTAATTGTATTTTCATTCAGTTCCGTATAGGTGAATTTACGTTGTTTTATAGAAATAAATTTTTATTTCTCGCAGTTTTGATACAAAGTCTTATGTATACTTGTTAAAAGGTATGCTGTATGAGACACATGCTAAGAATTGCATTATGTTTCCACGTGGTCGGAAGAGACATGAAAATTCAAGATTATAAGTTATTCTTTTTTTTAATTTTACAAGAGGAGGTGGGCGGAGTTAGATGAGAGAGTTGCCATACAAGCAATGGCAGTACCCCTTCTTTATATTACTAAATTACAAAGTTGACAACCTTATGCCGCTGGAGCTGTGCCCCCAAACTACGAGAATGATTTACTATAAATTTCTAGAGTGAATTTATTTATATATAGTTGGGCTGGATCCCTTCTGTGTCCTAGGCATTACTAGGCAGTAATGCCTAGGACACAGATGGGATCCAGCCCAACTATCAGAAGAGCCATCGTCCAACAGTCCTCTCATCAGCATCTGTCCAGCCACTACATGATTAGTGTTCTCCTCTCAAAGGTCAATACTGTTTCCTCTCAAACGTGGATATTGATTTCTCTCCAATATATACCGTGTATAGTCTTATTCAAACATTGGTGATATTATTGTGCGTCTAAGTTAAAAGTGTAGTGTGTTAATATAAGTAAATTTTATAGTATAAATTTTTGTAACTGTCCTTATGAGATTAGGTTAAACAGTGAAGTGTATTTATTTCGCTTAACCGTTCGGTAATCTGGTGTGAGCCAAAGGACGTAAGCATATCAGTTAAGTATATGTAAATGTAAATTTGGTTTATTTTCTATAGGGTTAACGTGTTAACTTTTTCATTAATTGTCAAAATTAAATAATTTTATAAAAATAATTTCTGGCTAAACAAGTGATTGTATAATTTTTTTGAAGTGTGTTTCTTTTTGTCTTAGTTTAAGGTTTATACCCGTGCAAAAGTTATTTGGTCGTCAGATCAGGGTCTTTTTCTAAATACTTGGTGGAGGATCCCTCCTTTTTCGATCACTTCCCTTCACAGCTGCATTGAACACGGGGTGGTGGGATTAGTTTTGCTTTTAAGACCTTGGGGGTCACAGTTAAAGGCTTGGTTCTTATTAAGTAGCCTACAATGGTTCACTTATTTTTATTTCATATTCTATTTAGTCCTTCCTATTTATGTATTGTTTGCATATATTTAATATAATTCTATGTATTATTGGACAAAGTGAATACAGCTGTATAGATATTGGCATTATACGTAGCATCTTTTAATACACTTTTTATCATGTTTTTGTTTATTTTTCTATAGAATTTAAACTCCATAGGCTTTTACATTTTTAGCAAATGTTACATGTATATTGTATATAATGTTTGTCAGTAGGCTACCAAGATACAAATATTGTATAGACAAAAGTATCAACAGACATATATATATATATATATATATATATATATATATATATATATATATATATATATATATATATATATATATATATATATATATATATATATATATATATATATATATATATATATATATATATATATATATATATATATATATATATATATATATACATCAATTGATTATTGCCTACCTCTTAGTGAATTTGTATTGGAATGATGACAGAGAGACAGTTGTTAACAACAACGCTGAAGATTATGAAGATAAGTAAACTGACCAGACTCTTCTTCTCAGCTGGGAACTTGGCGATTATCCATATAATCCTCTTGATGGGAAACGGGGAAAAAGAGAATATTTCTACCGACGTATCACTGATATTATCGTACAATGAATATTCCTTTTCTCGTATTTTACTAAACATCTGGAAGGACTTTTTTCTTGATATAATGCAAAAGCCTTTGGTAAAAGAATATTAAGGTGTTAACATGGTTGTATTTCTTTTTCTGCCATTGGTAATTATTTGATAAACGAGAAACCATTTATGGTAATACCGCAGTATGGGCACAATTTTCTGAGCCACCAGATATGGTCATTCCTCAGTGAAGTGGTTAAATCCCATACAGCACTTACAATCAGATCTGGTAGCCACGGCCAAAAAAATATGCCTTATCTACATTTTCAGCTATGAAACATGTGTTTTAAGTTTTTAACAAATAATAGATAAAATAAAATATTTTCGAGATATCTTTTGAAAGCTGCATACATATTTCAATAGACTTCTTGATGCTATATTGATACCAAAAACTGCTAATCCCTGGAATATATCCATCTCGTACACATACTTGCTGTTAGTGCCCACTTAGTCTTTCAATCTCCAGCTGGTAACCCTTATGGAAAAAATAAAAAAGTCATGCGTATCAAAAGGAGAAACTGTCGGCTAAGACAAAATACATAGACAAATAAGTAATGAGAATAATATATAAAACTTTCTCATCGTATTAGCCTAATTCCAAACTATATTTCCATACCAAAAATTATTTTTTTGAAGATACAAGGCACACACATTATTACCGTGATACTATTGTTTTTTTTTTTTTATCATTGTTAATACGAAATCGTTCATCAGCATCTCTGCTGCTTGAGGTTATGGTCTTTAATATGTACAATACAATGGTTAGCTTCTGCCATTCAAGAGCTTAATCTGCTTTTGGAGATAAGCCGATCAGTTTCCTCCCTCAGAGAATAAGATGTCCACAGTATTCTGAGTTTGACGCAAAGTATCCTGAAAAAGTCCCTGGTCCGACGGACAAATAACTTTTGCACGGGTATAGTTCAGATTCAATATTTCAAGTGATTCAATTTTGTGTTAATTTTGAATTGTTAATTTTTATAGAATATATTTATAACTGTAAAGTATGTATTATTAGGATCAACAATATTTTTCTCAGTGCTTTGCTCATCCCCAGACTAAGAACCGAAGTAAAACGTTGATTTAAGAATAGTTCCCATTAAAAGTTAAGTAATCACCCAATTTTGTTTTGAGTGTAAAGAGACCTTTTAGATATTCAGTG
>NC_090754.1:436157-448657 GCF_036898095.1 Palaemon carinicauda | reverse complement strand
TTACCCCTTCAGAGCTAAAACACTCAGACTGGTTCTTTATGTAGTTGTTCACTTGCATCAGGAAGGTTAATAGCCAGGAAGAGCCTGGTTAGATTCTGACCAATGGCGAAGAAACGATGCTGGATCAATTTTTGGATAGTAAAGCCAAGGTAACCTATCTTTGTCCAGGGGGGTTAAGGCAGTAAAGAAGAGAGCGTACGCACAGGTGGAAGGTATCTCACGCTCTCTTTGAGCAGTGGACTTCTCTAGGCTTCTACCTCCACCATATGAAAGGCAGAAAAAGTTCTATGAAGTAGTAGGAGACGACCCTTCCCCCCATCCACTCGATCTAGCCATCGTGCCTCAGACCCAAGGCTCATCTTTGGCCAAATTGGCAACTCATCCAGCCTAATTCTATGCAGCAGACTTTTCCAATATGGAATGGGTTGCTAAGTGCACCTTGCAATCCACTTTCTGGGTGGACTATTTGTTGGGCATGGTTGGTTATATCGTTATATCAGGACTTCTCGACACCAAAGAGGAGAGAAACATTATTTGCTTTCCTATTCTTGAGTGCGAGGACCCTTCAATTCCTGATGGAGAACGTCGTCAACCAATGAGTTAACTGGGTCCTGTGATGAGGAGATGCTCTACTCTCAAGATTTCAGAGATGAGAGACAGGTGTCCAAGAGGGAAGCTGTGAAACTCGGGAATGCCCTAATGGATGGTACATCCTTGTTTAATGGGGACGACATTGATGAGGTCACAGTCCGATGGAGAAGAGTCATTCAGAACACTTTTCTCCAATGAGTAGTTACCATTTGCCCCTATCAAACGGCACCACCGCAGAAGAGGCAAGCATCTCCAATGCCTAAAGGCCAAAGAAAGATTGCACCCAAAAAGTGGGGAGCGCAACGTTAGGAACTTAGATGCCCCTTTTGTCCCATAAGAGGAAGAAAGGGTAAAGGTAATAAGTAATCCTAGCGAGGACGTTCCCTCTAGGGAGGGCAATCCCCCAGCCTTTCCTCCGGTTAGGGGATGCCTAAAGAGCAGACGGCAGAGGTGAATAAACCACAGAGCCAACCCTTGGTGGACTTCTGTATTAAGAAAGGGGTGCACCGTCCCTTCAATCGATTCTCTCTCTCCTCTTAATCATATAACAACAATAACATAGTCATATACGAAGGGATCAGGGAAGGACCAGGCCCTCCTGGTTGAAGTTATGACCATGCTAGAGAAGGACGCTCTCCTAGAGGTCCCGGGAAGGCCCCCAGGCTTTTAGTGTTGCATATTTCTTCTACAAAAGGCGTCTGGAGGCTGGATACCTATTATCGACCTCTCAGCTCTGAACGAGTTTGTTCAGCATACTCTCTTCAAAATGGTTACACAAGCTGTGAGACCTCATGACCTCATGATCTTGTTGGATTTGAAAGATGCATACTTCCAGATCCCAATACATCCGTCATACAGGAAGTACTTGCGTTTCACTATAGTAGGACAGATATACCAGTTCAAGGTGTCCACCAGGACACTCATGAATGCCATTCATCTTCTTCATTACCTAGATGATTGGCTGATTCTGGCACACTCAAAGGAGAACATTCTCCTCCATTGAAATAAGGTCTTCCCATTTTGCCTGGATCTGGGGATCCTGATAAATTGCGAGAATCCCCACCTCAACTGATGTAAGATATGGTATATCTAGGGATGAAAACCAGGACCAAGTTAGTGCCCCATGGCCGTCTCCATATATGGTCTCTGCAGTGGCAATAGAAGACTTTTTGGTCTCAATACAGAAACCCACCAATTACCCTAGTTTCGGTAAGACTCCAGGTTTGTTGCTCTTCACGGATGTATCAAAAGGTGGGTGAGTGGGTGGTGTGGGGTGGGGGTGGGGGGGTTCTCATCTGTTACACCTGACGGTATCCTGGCTTTTGGTCTGAATCTGAAAGGTAATGCCTCATAGACCTAAAAATGAGGACAGTCTTCCTAGCCCTCGAGCACTTCCACTGGCTCTTTTCGGGACACTACATAGTGTTAATGAGCAACAACACTACTGTAATGTCCCATGGATACAAAAAGGAGGTATCTTTTCACAGTACTATGCCAACTAGCGGGACGGAAGAAAATTTGGTAGCCTTAACAGCCCGCTTCATCCTGGGCAAGAATAACGTGCTACTAGACAATCTGAATTTGAGCATGTGGACTCAGATTATTGGCACCGAACGGTTCTTGAATCAACAGATAACCAACAAAGTTTTGACTTTGTGTGGTTCGCTGATAATAAACCTGTTCGCGACGTCCATCAACTAGAAAATTCTGGTGTACTTCTCTCCAGCACTGGACCCACAAACATTCGACAGGATGCTTTCCAACACCCGTTTGACAGAATGAACGTCTATGCATCCCTGCCTTCTGCCTAGTAAGGAGGCTATTGAACAAGGTCAGGGCATTGCAAGATCTAGCAATGACCCTCATAGCTCCGCTGCAGTAACATGCAGAATGGTTTTCGAACCTTCTACATCTGCTTACAAAGGCACCAAGAGAGCTCCACCCCCCTCTTCCAGAGATGCTCAGGCAATTCCATCGCTATGTTTTCCCGCTTGGAAGGCTTTTCGAAGCCAGTTGCTAAGCATATGGCAGGATACCTCTAGGAGTCATCATCTTCAGTGGTCTGTCTTTTGTGGTTGTCATCGTGGACAGGGTCCCTCTCCTTCCAGTGCCTCTATTCCAACAGTAGCAGAGTTTTTACTGTACCTTAGGGAGGAAAAACTCTATTCGGCATCGGCGGCGGCTAGCTTTAACTCAGCCTTGAGCCTTGTCTTTGAACTAAATGTAGTTAACAATTCGTCCTTGACAGAATTGTCACTCGTCATACGGAATTTTGAGCATTCTTGCCCTCAGTCAAAAGTTAGACCACCTCTTGGAATGCTGTCAAGGTGTTATGTTCACTGAAAGGAGCACCTTATGAACCTCTCCGTCAAGCCTTGGATAAGGACATAACTTTAAAGATGGCCTTTCTTCTTGCCCTGGCCTCGGCAAAGAGAGTCAGCGAGCTCTATGGTCTTTCGTACGACGTTGCCCATTCAAGGGGATGGGGCTAGGTCATACTCAGTTTCGCCCCCGAGTATGTTGCAATGGCTCAAAATCCATCTGTAGCTGATCCTCGATTTGAGCCCTTCCGGATTCAGAGTCTCCGATCTGTAACAGACGATCTTGATAAACTGTTACTATGCCCCATAAGGACACTGAGTCTATATCTCAAAAGGACAAGAAGAGCTTGAACCCAGATCAACCCACTCTTTGTTAGCATGGTGAACACCATGAGGAAAATCAGGAAAATCTTGATATCCTCTTGGATCAGGCGAGTGATAGATAGGGCACTGGCTTCAAACATCTCACCGTGAGGTAGACATCTCCGTGCACATGATATCAGGGGAGTGTGTACTTACCTGGCATTCTGAAAGAGTTTTTCTATACAACACATATTTCAAGAAGGCAGGTGGAAACGTCAAACGATGTTCACCGCCCACTACCTGTAAGACGTAACCCACAAGAGCCTAGACACATTCTCAATAGGCCCTCTGGGGGGCTGATTAAAATATGTTCTAAGCACCCCAGCTTCCTTGTGAGACAAGTATCATAGGGTCGAGGGCAGAGGTTATCTGCAAAGTAAGTCTAGGACGAATGTGTGAGTGATTGGCCACTTCCTACTTCTGCTATCCCTTTCTTGGGGCGCAGCATCCAAGGGACTCTACACAGCTGACTTCGTTCTTCTGTGGGTGAGTATCACACTCTAATATATATGAATGTATTGTTAGGTCCCCGTCCTCCAGACAAGGGGGAGGCGGGAAAAAATGTGCATTAGTAGGGGGGACTGCCCTAATGGTTACTAATTACTTTCTAACAGAATGATTTTTTATTTTCCACGATTGATTGCCCAATAGTCATCCTTTGAAGATAACGTGGTACGGGATTCCTGAAGGTAACTCTGTACAAGAGGCCATTTCGGGATTTCTGCCACTATTGTTGTGGTTATCAAGGTATTGAGACACTTAGTATTATTGAAATATATATAGAATTAATAGATTGTCACATCTTTTGCTTCAGAGAGCATGAACGGAACAAAGAAAATGGAGTGGGCTTCCCTATTAATAAAAATCGTGCACGTAACAGAAGAATTATGCAGTATCAGTGATCCAATTCCAGGATTGGTTATCAAACTAAACTGAAGATCATTAAAACGTATGCACCAACAAAATTCAATAGAGGGGAAGAAAGAGAACCTCTTGATGAAGATCTGGAGATATCTTAGAAAAAAAAACATAAGACTAATTTTATTTGTTTTATAGGATTTTTATGTAAAGAAGGTCAAAAGAAAAGTCAATTAGCTGTAGGTAAATTTGGAGTTGGCAGAAGAAATGACAGAGAAGGAATGCTTGTAGAATTAGCTGAAAAAGGCAATCTAAAAATTATGAATCCCCCCCCCCCCCTTTTTATAAAAAATTAACATAGTAAAATGGACAAAAAAATTGAGTAAATTTTATGTTTAGTGAAAAATGAATTTAGTTAAGATATAATCTTGTTAAGCAAGTTACAGTCAAGCGACTTTAGAATTATGAGAAGGTAAATTTCTCTAGATCTAAAGAAAGAGTAAACAAAAAAAAAAAGATCTAAGAAACAAAACAAACACTCTCGTATTAGGAGAAAAATATGAACAGTTTAGTTTAGCAACACAAACAAATTGTATTTGAATCAGTGCAAGAGATAATTTGAAATTTTCTAAACAAGATCAGGAAAACTATTAGAAAACATAAAAATATTCTAATAAAGGAAAGATTGGAAATGAGTGTAAAAAACAATTTAAATAAAATAGTATAGCTATCTAAAACCATAAAAAGATAAATTCATAAAATATTCGTAAACACAATCAGACCAAAATGGAGGAAACACCAAGGAAAAGGACGCTGCATCAAATGAATGAAAACGGATGAAAATGGATCTATCATCAAGAGAGAGGCGTGATAAAATTACATAGAATTTCTATCTAATATTATGCAATGTGGATATAAGAATTAATTTTTCAAGAGAAATAATGCTATATCTGAGCCGGTACCCAAAGTAAGAGTACGAAAACTATACATAAAGAAAGTATTTAAAGGTATGAAAAGAGGCAAAGCAGAATAAGTTAGCCTTCCAATTGATTCAATAACAGATGGAGGAGATTTTATAGCAGTAAACCTCACTGAACTTTACATAAAATGTTTGGAAAACTGCTCTATACCTCCAGCTTGGAAAAAAAAAATTATCATTTTATTTTTTTCACAAAAAGAGAGACACAAAATTACTGCCCAATAACTCTCAATAATATATGAAATATTAACAAAGATCATATTAGGCAACATAGGAAGATAGGTAGACTTAAATCAACCAAGAGAGCAGGCAGGTTTTAGAAGCAGATATTCAACAACTGATCATATCTGCGCTGAATTTTAGATTTACATACACCGGGAATTAAATAAGGATAATTAAAATGTAAAAAAAAAAATAAGTAATTTATTGTATTTGCTAAACATCCAGGTGCTGATGCGGCAGCTAATACACAAAGTTGACCATCGTGAAGCAAGGGGGAACCGCAGTAATTCAGCTTCTTCCAAATACCTTAAATATTACCAAATGTCTAATTATATACTACACAATGATCGTATAAATACATATTCAAATCCAATTATTATGTGAAGCACGTATAACACTTGGCATGTTGCATACCTTGGAAAACTTAAGTAAATAAATATATACTCATAGTCCAAATTGGAGTCCATGTAGTACAATTTATGATATCCCTGAAAAGGGTACGAACTCGTTACAAAATTGAACGTTATGAAAAAATAAAACTTAATAAAGAAAGTAAGCGATAATAATTGGAAGTGAAATTTATATGGGATGACATTATCCCTCAAAATGATTTCGGACTGACATAAAAAAAAAACTCCCCCTGAGTTTTACAGACCCACCGATATCATCCTGGGACGAAGACGAAGTACGTGTAGAGATGGACTGCGATGAAAGAAAGCTTCTTCCTGGTTAGGGTTAGACAGAGTTTACATGGCGATAGTACTCTTCGTCACTTCAAGGGACATGTAGAAAGTGTTCTTTGTCACGTTAAATTTGCAGCTGTGCAATGTCCATTCTTATCTTAAGAACAGGAGATCGAGTTACTATACCATCAGCGATGGAATCTCCTTCGTAACTAACTTAAGTTTCCATCAACCTCAGGAAGAAAGCAAAGCATTAGTGGCTGGTTTTGATAAAACCACAAAACGGCCGCCGGAAGGCAGTGAGCTGTTAACAACGAAGGAAGTAGTTAAATACTTGAAACTAAGCTAACTGTCTTCCAGTGACCATGCTACTTAAAACAAAATATAATATAATAAAACAAATACAGATTCCATTTGGAATTTCAGTACAATATCCATGTAATTAACCAGCTAACGGAAAAGGACAAACCACTATGTATGGCATTTAAAGACTATGAAAAAGCTTTTGATTTTATCAAAACTTTAGCAGTAATGAAAGCCTTTCAAAGACAAGGAATGGTTAATACTTATGTTAGAACACTTGAAAATACAGGTAGGACAGCAATCCTACAACTACATAATTTTAGTGGGGAATTTCCAATTAATAAAAACAGTTAGACAATGAGACCTTATCTGTCTTAAATTATTCACAACATGCCTAGAAGTTTTTAAGAATTTAGGTTGGGAAATGTAAGAATTAACATTAATGAGAAATACTTTAACAACTTAAGATTTGCAGATGACTTAGTTTTATTTTGGTGAACCATGGAAGGAATTGCAAAAGACGAGAGAAAATGTGAATAGAGAAAGCAGAAATGTAGGGCTGAAGATGAATATGAACAAAACTATGATAATATTCAATGAAAATGCAGAGATATGACAAAGAAGGGTCAAGGAATAATATCCAGGGATTAATAGTGAATATATGTACTTAGGACAGACAGTAAGTGTTTCACCAGGACATGAAACCGAAATTAAATGAAGGATAAGTACAGGAAGGAGAGGTTTTGGTTAACAAAAGTAGGTTAAGAAAATTAAAATGCCACTTTCTCTAAAAAAGAAAAAAAAATGGAGCCTTACTAAAACTTTAGAACATCATCTAGTTACAACTCAATGAGTTACGGAAACAATAATGAAGGGAATAACAAAGAGACAGAAAGAGAGCTACTTGGATACAAGAGCAAACTAAAGTAAAGAATATTCTAACATATAAAAAAAGAAATGGACGTGTACAAGACATATAATGAAAAGAACAGATGATATATTAACATTAAAAACAACAGATATTTCAAAAAAAAAAAAAAGGGGAAGGAAGAGAAGATAATGGATTCACGAGCTAAGAAAATTTGCTGGTATATTTATGTATGTTCTGTACACACACATATGCACACACACAAACACACACACACACACACACACATATATATATATATATATATATATACATATATATATATATATATATATATATATATATATATATATATATATATATATATATATATATATATATATATATACTAGCATGGTTACCCGGTATTGCCCGGGTATATTTGCCCTTGGATTTTAAATGTGGGCATAAATCCACCCTCATTCACAAATTTTGCGCCAAAAGAAGCCGTCTGGAAAGCTTTATTGTATAGTTGTATGTTTTCAAGAAATTGTTTTGAATGGTGGGATGTTCCATTGAGAATTTTTTTTTCAGATATTCAGGAGGTTCAACTTACAAAGGCAGTCTAATTTTCCCTCCACTGAAACACATTCCAGGAGGTCCATTCTTCCATTTCCTAGCATCATAATTACTGCCTTGTTGTGACATTAGGCCAATTTATACTATGTTTTCTGTTCCATAGGGGTATCTGGGATTATATGTGAAGGCACCAAGACACCATTGTACAGCAGTAAAAGGACACGCTCTTGCCTCTACATGCATGACTCTTTCAATATGGTAACTATTCTCAGCTCCTTACGATGATTCTTGGTTTCAATGGGCAAACATTCTTTGTTTGTTATCCTGAAGTTGAGTAATTCTCTGATTTCTTGATTCCTGATTTCTTATAGATGCTATTCTTTGTTGATTATTTTCAAGGCAAGAATTTCTTTAGTTTTCATCCTGTGCTTCACGTCTAGTTGCCATTCTTTTTGCATTAGTTTTCCTTCTTAAATTCATCTGCTTCACTTCAATCTGCCATTCTGCTTGCTTTGGTGTTCCTTCTGAAATTCATCTGCTTTTCGTCTTCTGCTTCATGTGTAGCTGATATTCCGCTTGCTTTGGTGTTCCTCCTTAAATTCCTCGACTCTTTATCCTTGACTTCATGTCTAGCTGCAGTTCTGCATGTATTAGTGTTCCTTCACAAATTCATCTGCTCTTCGTCTTCTGCCTCACATCTGGCTACCATTCTACTTGCATCAGTGATCCTTCTTAAATTCATCTGCTCTTTATTTTCTGCTTTATGGTTGGCTGCAATTCTACTTGCATGATTTTTTTTTTGTTCTTCATTCTATGTCGCACGTCTAGCTACCATTCTTCTTGCATTTGTTCTCCTCCGTAAATTCCTCTGCTCTTCTGTTTCCTGCTGTCTTTTTCTTTTAAAGAAATTTGCTTTATCGAATATACCGAATGAGAACCTCTTTTTGAGTAGCATAATTTTGTAGAATACTGAAAAAATATAAAAATGTACATGACTTAACTATTAAATATTCTGTAGAATCTCTTTTTGGGTGGCATCCTTCTGCCTTGCATTGGGCTGCCATTCTACTTGCCTGATTTTTTTTTTTTGTTCTTCATTCTATGTCGTACGTCTAGCTACCATTCTTCTTGCATTTGTTCTCCTCCGTAAATTCCTCTGCTCTTCTGTTTCCTGCTGTCTTTTTCTTTTAAAGAAATTTGCTTTATCGAATATAACGAATGAGAACCTCTTTTTGAGTAGCATCATTTGGTAGAATACTGAAAAAATATAAAAATGTACATGACTTAACCATTAAATATTCTGTAGAATCTCTTTTTGGGTGGCATCCTTCTGCCTTGCATTGGTGTTCCTTAATAAATTCCTCTGCTCTTCATCTTCGGCTTCACGTCTAGCGGCAATTCTGTTTGCAATAGTGTTCTTTCTTAAATTCATCTACTCTTCGTCTTCTGCTTCATGTGTAGCTGCCATTCGGCTTTTATCAGTGTTCCTTCATAAATTTATCTGCTTTTTGTCCTCTGCTTCACGTGTAGCAGACATTTTGCTTGCATTGGTGTACCTTCTTAAATTCCTCTGCTATTCATCTTCGGCTTCATGTCTAGCTGCCATTCTACTTGTATTAGTGTTCCGTCTCAAATTCCTCTGCTCTTGGTCTTTTGCTTCACGTCTAGCTTCCATTCTGTTTGCAATAGTGTTCTTTATTAAATTCATCTACACTTCGTCTTCTGCTTCACGCGTAGCTGCCATTCGGCTTTCATCAGTGTTCCTTCATAAATTCATCTGCTTTTTGTCCTCTGCTTCACGTGTAGCTGACATTTTGCTTGCATTGGTGTACCTTCTTAATTACCTCTGCTATTCATCTTCGGCTTCACATCTAGCTGCCATTTTACTTGTTTTAGTGTTCCTTCTGAAATTCATCTGCTCTTCGTCTTCTGCTCGCCATTCTGTTTGCTTTAGTGTTCCTTCTTAAATTCATCTATTCTTCATCTTCTTCACGTCTAGCTGACTTTCTGCTTGTATTAGAGTTCCTACGTAAATTCAATTGCTTTTCATCCTCTGCTTCACGTCTAGCTGACATTCTGCTTTCATTGGTGATCCTTCTGATATTCCTCTGCTCTTCCTCTTCTGCTTCACATCTAACTGCAATTAGATATTCTGTAGAATCCCTTTTTGGTTGGCATCATTCAGTAGAAAGCTGAAAGAAATGTGAAAAATTACTTAAGACTAAATCATTAAATATTCTGTACCTTTTTGTACATATTATCATCTCCTATGTTCATACAATCTCTATGTCGAGATTCATTGCATTTAGTTCATTGTTATTGAATGCAGTCTTACGGGGTTTGTGATTATGGGGCCCGTAGATCCCCAATGTGGGTCTTGATCAAAATAAGATTAGTGACGTTAGATTTCTCGATTTATAATAAAAAAGTATCATTCTTTAAGTTGAAGCCTATGGTGCCGGCCTGCCATAACTCATTTGATTGCATGGACTACAATTTTAGGGGGTCAGTAATTATGGGACCGTAGACCCCCAAGGTGGATCTCGATCAAATTGGAAATAGCGGCGTTAGCTTTGTCGATAAAAATTACATAAGATTCGATCATTAAATATTCTGTACAATACTTTTAAAATTTTTCTATACCACCCTGCAGACACGCACACACACAGACAATCACCAGATTTATATTCTGTACATACTAGCAGGGTTACCCGGTTTGGCCCAGGTATATTTGCATTTGGATTTTATATGTGGGCATAAATCCCCCCTCATTCATAAATTTTGCTCCAAATGAAGCCAGCTGGAAAGCATTATTGCATAGTAGTATGTTTTCAAGAAAAATTTTTGAATGGCAGGATGTTCCATTGAGAAGTTTTTTTTTTTTTTTCTTCTTCAGATATTTAGGAAGTTCAACTAACAAAGGCAGTCTAGTTTTCTCTCCACTGCAACACAATCCAGGAGGTTTATTCTTCCATTTCTGGGCATCACATTGATGGCCAATTTGTACTATGTTTCCTTTTTCATAGAGGTATCTTGGAGTGAAGGCACCAAGATACCATTGTACAACATTAAAAGGACATGCTCTTCATCTGCTCTTCGTCTTCTGCTTGCATATTGTTTGCTTTAATGTTCCATCATAAATTCTTCTGCTCTTTGTCTTCTGTTTCACGTCTTTCTGCCATTCTGCCTGAATTAGTATTCCTTCATAAATTCAACTCTTTTTCGTCCTCTACTTAACGTATAGCTAAAATTCTGCTTGCATTGGTGTTCCTTTTAAAATTCCTCTGCTCTGCCTCTTCAGTTTCACGTCTGGCTGCCCTTCTGCTTGTATTATTGTTCCTTCACAAATTCCTCAGCTTTTTGTCTTCTGCCTCACATCTAGCTACTGATGTACCCTCATTAGTGTTCCTTCATAAATTCATCTGCTCGTCATCCTCTGCTTCACTTCTAGCTGACATTTTGCTTGCATGGTGTTCCTTCTTAAATTCCTCTGCTATTCATCTTCGGTTTCACAGCTAGCTGCCATTCTGCTTGTATTAATGTTTCTTCACAAATTTATCTTCTGTTCGTTTTCTGCTCACCATTCAGTTTGCATTAGTGTTCTTTCTTAAATTCATCTGCTCTTCGTCTTCTGATTCATGTGTAACTGCTATTCTGCTTGCATTAGTGTTTCTTCATGAATTCACCTACTTTCGTCCTCTGCTTCACGTCTAGCTAACATTCTGCTTGCATTGGTGTTCCTTCTTAAATTCCTCTGCTATTCATCTTCGGCTTCACGTCTAGCTGCCATTCTACTTGCATCAGTGTTCCTTCTCAAATTTATCTGTTTTTCCCCTTCTGCTTGCCATTCTGTTTGCATTAGTGTTCCTTCTTATATTCCTCTGCTTTTCGTCCTCTGCTTCAAGTCTAGCTTAAATTTTACTTACATTGGTGTTCCTTCTTAAATTCCTCGGCTCTTCATCTTTGGCTTCACGTCAAGCAGGCCTTCTGCTTATATTAGTGTTCTTTGCAAATCCATCTGCTCTTCATTTGCTGCTTTTTGGTTAGCTGCCATTATATTTTCATAAGTTTTTCTTTGCTCTTGAACCTGTGTCTCACGCCTAGCTGCCATTCTTCTTGCATTTATTTCCCTCCATAAATTCATCTTCTCTTGTGTTTCCTGCTATCCTCTTCTATTTACTTAATTTGCTTTATCGGATTTACTTAATGAGAGCCTCCTTTTAGGTGGCATAATTTTCAGATAACTGAATGTATATATATATATATGTATATATATATATATATATATATATATATATATATATATATATATATATATATATATATATATATACATATATATATATATATATATATATATATATATATATATATATATATATATATATATATATATATATATATATATAATTTCACAAGACTCAACCATTAAATATTCTGCAGAGTCTCTTTTTAGGAAGCATAATTTTGTAGAAAAATTGAAAAAAAATAAAAAGTTACATAAGACTCAATCATTAAATGCTCCGTAAGTATTTTTACATTTTATCAAATGGAAAAGAAAATCAGTGAACGCTATGTGTGTGTGGGGCAACACCCAAGGAACCCCTTTTCTAGGACAAATTAATATAGCCCTAAATAATCTATGTTCATACAATCTCTATGTATTGGTTTATTATTTTTAATACAGTTTAAGAGGTTTGCAATTATGGGACCCGTGAGGCCCCAGGGTTGGTTTTGATCAAAATGAAAATAGC
>NC_090754.1:428978-430657 GCF_036898095.1 Palaemon carinicauda | reverse complement strand
ATATTGAAGGAAGGAAAAACTTGGACCAAGTGTTACGCAGATTTGGATATAACATTGGATTTTAATTAAAAAAAAAATTTCATTTTTTTTGTTTCAAAAACATTTTTAAAAAAATTTTGTCATATATATTTTAAATTTTTTTCTTGTCATATATAGATTTCAATGAACACTTTGTGTTAATATTCTTTGATTTTTTTCCTTGTGCCCTTTTTTCCTATTTCCTGTGCCATTTTTTCCTATTTTTTAACTTGTGACATTATTTCCTGTGACATATTTTTCTGTGCCATTTTTACCGTGCCTTTTTTTTCCTGTGCCATTTTTACCTGTGACATTTCTTCCGTCATTCATGTATATATATATATATATATATATATATACATATTATTAAAAGATGGTCCCGTGTCTGGGAACAAAACATATAATATTAGATATATTATGGCTGGCAAGCTAAACAACATCTCGAGTTCCAAACTCATTAGTTTGCTTTTACATTAAATCTGTGTCACTTGGAAATATTAATACCCGAACTCTGACACAGTTATATAACTCCCAGACGGTAATATATAAAACACTGAATATCCAAAGGAATCTTAAGTACACTCAAAACAAAACTGGGTAATTATTCTTAAAACTTATCTAAAACCACCTCTTACTTCGATTATTTACAGGATACAAGCAAGTATGTTATAAACACTGATGATTGAAATAATACACTCTTTAGAAAAATGATTATATTCTATATAGATTACAATACTTTTAAAAGAATTTACATAAAACAAATAAATCACTCAAAATATTAAGTCTGAAGAAAACTTAACTTAAGACAAGAATGTTACGATCTGAAAATTATATAGTCACTTGACTTGAAATATTTAATCTGAATAAACCTTAGACTATGACAAAAGAAATGATACTGATGAAAATTATACAGTCACTCTTTCACTTGAAATTAAATCTGTATTGATTATCTAAGTTTAATACTTACTGAAAATTGCTAACTAGATCACGATACAAATACCTTTCACCTTACTACAGGGCCAGTTACAAAACTTTACACAATGCCAACACTCAGCCCAACACAATAAACTTAAAATCACCTTTGACTTCTTTCGTTACGTTTCAATACATGATTTACGTTGGCGCATAGAATCAATTTGGAGAGGAAACACTATAGGTACTGAGAGAGAGTGAGGGAGGCACTTTGGCTCTCTCACAGGACAGCTGCTTCTCTACTGTCGCTATGAAGCCCTGGGGGCCGCATATATAAGACTAAGCTACTTCCAGAATATTCCAGGTCCAAGATCTGGAAGTATGTGGGGTTGGCCTAAGGGCGTAAGGTTGCCAAAGATTACTCTCACAGACGCGTACCCACGCAACAGGGAGACGAACTCTCTCAGTTAGCTCCGCCCACCTTTGACCTCAAAATAAAAAAAAACATAAAACCCAACACTAAGACCGTCGAGAATCTTCCAAAACACGTGGCATATAAGAATTGCGCATTTTCTCTCAAACATGATGTAATATCTCATAAGAAAAAATGTTACATAAGACCTTGTTCCTATCTGGTATGGTCACATAACACTCTCAAACTGATTACGTAGGACTTCGCAACAAAAATACGTGGAATATAAAGTTAATTATTAAAAATAATGTAAATTTATATATACTGACTTGAATAA
>NC_090754.1:363978-423978 GCF_036898095.1 Palaemon carinicauda | reverse complement strand
TGTGACCATTTTATATTCTTACTATGAAAATTATATTTTCCATATTCTTCCCATCGTTGTGTGCTTTTTTTATCTCTGCGTTCATTTGCTTTTGGGATGGACAATTAATTCTATGACATTGTGGTCTGAAATTCCAGTGTTATACACTATAATTTCTTTAACATAATTCCCCTCATTCACAAATACTAAATCTAGGACATTCTCCTTTCTTGTTGGAATGTGGTTTATTTTGTTGCATATTATGTTGTAATAGCATAAGCTTTTCAAATTGCCTCTTAAATGTAAAGCAAAAATGGGAATGATATTCAGACACTTTAAAACAAGAAAAGCTGAACGCCTGATTATGCTTTACAAAACTTATGTACGTAGTACACTCGAATACTGCAATGTGATATGGTACCCACACTACCAAAAGGATATTGCACAAATAGAGAGTGTACAAAGGTTCTTTACTGCAAAGAATAGAAGAAGTTAAGGACCTTGACTACTGGGAAAGACTGCAATTTTTGAAACTATATAGTCTAGAAAGGAGAAGAGAATGCTACATGATAATACAAGCATCGAATCAAATCGAAGGTACTGAAAACACCATGCAGCTAAAAATATCAGAAAGAGCAAGCCAAGGTTGATTAATAGTGCCAAAAACTATACCAGGAAAACTAAGGAAGGCACACAGAACATTAATCCACTACGCACCAGCATCGATAATGCAGGGACTATTTAATGCGCTGCCAGCTCATCTAAGAAACATATCGGGAGTGAGCGTAGATGTGTTTAAGAAGAAGCTCGATAAATACCCAAGATGCATCCCAGACCATCCAAGCCGGGAAGATGCAAAATTCACCGGAAGATGCATTAGCAGCTCTCTGGTGGATATACAAGGTGCCTCACACTGAGAATAAGACAGTAAGGCTCTCTCTCTCTCTCTCTCTCTCTCTCTCTCTCTCTCTCTCTCTCTCTCTCTGTGTCTCTCTCTCTCTTTAAAATATAATTTGTCATCCTTTCTTATCTTCAACTCTACTAATTTCATTTTTTATTTTACCGCCTGAATGTTGTCTCATACTGTTCTGGTCAATGTTTTCATACTTGTTATATCATATCAGTTTTCGCCTTTTCTAACTTACTTCTCTGTCAACTAACATAAAAGGTTTTATTGCTGATCTTTAAAAAAAGAGAAAAAAATTAAACATTTCAAATGGCATTATTGTACCGTTCATGTGTTATTTCTTCTTGTGCAGTGTATGATTCCTCCTAATAAGCTGACATTTTCCATATAAATTTCGTCGCATGAATGTATTAAGAGAAAAAAGCGTTTTGGCATATATTCAAATTTCCATAAAACGGTAATTTTTTTTTCTCTATCTGCATATGTAAATAAATAAATGAATATATATATATATATATATATATATATATATATATATATATATATATATATATATATGTGTGTGTGTGTGTGTGTTTGTGTGTATATATATATATATATATATATATAACAGAAAGAGTCATTTATAGTCTACTGTAGGACAAAGGCCTCAGACATGTCCCTGGTTTGGGTGGCATTTGAATAGTACAGCTTTGCTAATCATGACGATACACAAACCCTTTCACCATGTTAAGGTATCCCTACTCAGAAAGGGATATATATATATATATATATATATAATATATATATATATATATATATATATATATATATATATATATATATATATATATATATAAACTCACCTGTTTGTTTTTACAATAAATCTGTTACACTAAAAGATATTAACACCCGAGCTCTAACACAGTTATATAACTCCCAGACAGCAATATACAAAATTCTGAATATCCAAAGGTTTTTTAAGTACACTCAAAAATTAAACTAGGTAATTATTACTATGAATATTCAAATAGCACTAACTTCGGCTCATTAACAGGATACGAGCGGATTTTATTCGAAACAATGGTTATTGAAATAATAAACTCTTCACAAAAATAAATATATTCTGAATGGATTACAACACCTTGAAAGAATTTTCACAATAACAAATACAATCACTCGAAATATTAAGTCTGAACAAAACTTAACTTAAAAAAAAAAAATTACGATCCTGAAATAATATAATGAATCTCCTTCATATCTTAAATCTGAACAATGCTGAGACTAAGAAAAAGAAATAACACTTACAAAAATTTTACAATCACTTGTTTCACTTGAAATTAAACCTGAATAGAAAAATTAAGGTTGACACTTGATGAAAATGGATAACCAGATCACAATACAAATACATAACCTTCCTACAGGGCTGTTTACAAAAACTCCTAGAGAATTTTTATATGTACTCACTACACACGATATATGTGTGGGCACTAAATCCCTTTGGAGAGGACACACTACAGGTACTGAACACTTTTAAAATAATACTCTGAGCTGAGAGAAGTGAGATGGCGATCTTAAGGCTGGATTTTTCTCTCTCTCTTTATTTAACACTGGGGGTTGCCTAATCTATATGAAACTTAGCTACTTCCAGAAACTTCCTAATGAACTGGGAAGTGTGGGGGCCGAGGAAAAGGCGTCAGAGTTACCAAGTATTGCTCTCTCGAACGCTTCTTCACGCAACAGGGAGACGAAACCTGAGTTTCCTAGGCAATTATCACATACAGCGAGGCAGCTCTCTGTCAGCTAGCTCTGGCCACCCTTTGTCCCATGAATAAAAAAAAAAAGATAACATCCTATCACCTCATAAAACTATAAAAGAATATTACATAAGCCCTTATTCCTATCGTGTATGATCAAATAACACTCTCTAATAGATTATGTAAGAGTTCGTAACAAAAATACGGGAAATAAAAAGTTAATTCTTAAAAATAACGTAAATTTATAGATACTAACTTGAATATAGAATACAATGAAATTGATGATGAAGGTCTTGCGCAATTTACATAATATACTAATTCTACATGAGGAGAACTCATCTTAAGAGCTGGCTAACCTCTCTTCAAAGCATGAATAAAATATAAATAAAATCATTAATAAACTACGGTATTTACTCTACACTAGACCAGCTTCGTAAGATAGCTCCCCCCAAAAAAGATTATTTATTCCGGGCCTGAATCCATCGATTCAGCCCGAGATAAATAATCTGCAACCACGTTATCTTTACCTGATGTATGATTTACATTAAAACAATGTGGTTGCAAACATAATTATTATTTCTCATCTTATTCACAAAAGTTAAAGGATTATAATCAGAATACACTGTAATCTCTTCATTTTGTGGTCGATTCACATAGACCTCGACCTTGATTATCGCTGTGACTAATACTAGTAGTTCTTTTTTAACTGTTGAGTGAGCTTGCTGATACTTCTTCAGGTTCGATGACATAAAACACACAGGATGAAGAATTCCTTCCTTATCTTCTTACAATAAGACAGCTCTAATCCCGTTATCTGACGCATCCACTTCGATAAGGAATTTCTTGTTGAAATCAGGGGCTCTCAGTATTGGTTTCTAAGTTAATATTTCATTTATCCTTTCGAAGGATTCCTGGCACTTGCTGGTCCTTACAAATTTTCTCTCGGGGCTAGTCTAATCCGTCAAGGGAGCGACTACAGCCAAAAAGTTCGGGCAAAAACGTCAGTAGAATCCTGCCATCCCTAAAAACTGTTGTAATTGCATCCTCGTTGTAGGGGTGATGCTTTCCTTATTCCCTCAACGTTCGCGGCTACCATGGTTATTCGTGCTCTACCCGCTTCAAATGCCAAGTACCAAAGTGTGGTCTTTCCAGATTTTCTCTCCTCTAGGTTAATTATCAGGTATGCTCCTCGCAGCTTTTGAAATACCTTCTTCAGGATTCGGAGATGTTCTTTCCAGGTTGATGAATATACCACAATATTGTCGAGATATACGCCTACTCCTTCTATCAATCCTAGAAGGTTATCCATCACTCGTTGAAAAGTTGCGGGGGCGTTCATTAGACCAAAGGTCAAGACGGAACCCAAACGGGGCTATAAAAGCTGATAACAATTTTGCGTTGTCGTCCAAAGGAATTTGATAATAATCTTTTAGCAAGTCGATCTTGGAGACAAACCTCGCTTGTTTGATAATGTTGAGTAGTTGTTCGATGAGTGGCAATGGATAATTATCGGCCACACTGATCGAGTTTAACTTTCGGTAGTCCATACACATCCTAAAAGTTCCGTCTGGTTTTTTCACGAGCAAGCATGGAGGACCATAAGGGGTAGAACTTGTTTGGCTAATCCCTTTTGTAACAAATAGTTCACTTCTTTTCTCACGACTTCTCGGTGATACGGCGACAGTAGATAGGCGGTTGTTTAAATGGTCTTTCCGTTGTTTTGAGATGTATCTCATGCTTCGTCAGGTTGGTTTGGGACGTACGAGACAAATTCAGGGAAACTTCTAACTAATCAGCTTAATTCCTCTTGTTGCTCCTGGTCCAAATGATTTAATTTCTCTCCCAAATTCCGAATGATTGAAGAATTATTCACTTTGCTTCCTGCACCTACCTCATATCTGTCGTCGTCTTCTGTGGATGATATGGTTTGCGCCATACATACTTGTGAAGCTTCGGTCCCATTTTCGGTCAAGTAGGGTTTCAGTAGGTTGACGTGTACTTTCCTTGGACTTTTCCATCGTACTGGGGTTTCGATAACGTAGGTCAGGTCACTGATCTTATCCAAAATCTTGAATGGTCCTTGAAACTTGTTGGTGAGTGGGAATCTGCTTTAAAAGTTAAATCTGAATAATGCTTAGAGTAAGAAAAAGAAATAACACCGACGGAAATTATACAATCACTTGTTTCACTTGAAATTAAATCTGAGTACAATAATTAAGGTTGACACTTAATGAAAATAAATAACCAGATCACAATACAAATACCTAACCCTCCTAGAGGGCCGTTTAAAAAACTCCAAGAAAATTTTTATACGTACTCACTTCACATGATATATGCGGGGGCACAAAATCACTTTGGAGAGGACACACTATAGGTACTGAATACTTTTAAAACGATAATCTGAACTGAGAGAGGTGAGATAGCGATCTTAAGGCTGGATTTCTCTCTCTGTTTATCTAACACGGGGGATGCCTTATATATATGAAACCTAGCCACTTCCAGAAACTTCCCAATGAACTGGGAAGCGTGGGGGGCCAGGCAAAAGGCATCAGAGTTACCAAGTATTACTCTCTCGAACGCTTCCTTACGCTACAGGGAGACGAAACCTGGGTTTCCTGGGCAACTATCACACACAGCAAGGTGACTCTCTGTCAGTTAGCTCCACCCACCCTTTGTCCCTGATATAAAAAAAAGATAGCATCCTATCACCAGGTTGTGACGGTGCCGAGAGAGGGTTGTGAACTCAAAGGCAGGATGCAATCAACTGAGTTATATTATTATAGAACACTCTCCTTTATATACAAAACCTAAAGCCAACAGGACATAACAAGTTAACAAGACAGACAATGTTACAGAGGAAAACAGCAGACATGAATTTTCATGTTTCGTTTAGTGCGAGGGAAGAGCGAAGATACAAGCATAATATATGCAAAAGGAATTATGTACAATTGTGTGACACACGGTTGGTACATGGCTCCCCCTCTAAAGATGACATACTGAACATGTTAAATAGGGCGCCCTGATCTAGAGAGGCGAACTGTAGGCGGGTCATCTGGCAGAAGATAAGCAGGTTTTAGACGATCAATGGAGACCCAGTCTTCTTCGCCCCGAATGTTTAGGAGGAATGCTTTCGGGCTGCATTGGATCACAAGGAAAGGGCCCGTGTAAGGGGGCGTTAGTGGTGGCTTCCTGGTGTCGTTGCGCAGGAAGACGTGCGTTGCAGAGTGCAAGTCCGTTGGTATGTGATGCTTCGCTGGGGGCTTGTAAGTCTGGCGGCACGGAGTAAATTTTCCCACGACGTGACGTATGCGCTGGAGATCGTCGGAGGAGGTTGTAGAAGGAAAAAATTCGGCAGGGACGACCAACGGGTCGCCATACACCATTTCAGCTGCAGAGACGTCGAGAGCGTCTTTAGGAGTGGTCCTTAGTCCCAGGAGGACCCAGGGAAGCTGAGTAAACCAGTTGCAATCCTTGCAGCGGGACATCAAAGCTGCTTCGAGGGTGCGATGAAAACGTTCAACCATTCCATTGGCAGCGGGGTTGTAGGCCATTGTCTGATGTAGGGTGATGCCCAAGAGATTCACTAATGACGTCCAAAATTGAAAGGTGAAAGTGGTTCCCCTGTCAGAAGTAATATGCTCAGGGATACCGAATCTTGAAATCCATCCAGAGAGTAAGGCAGATGTACATGAGGCGGACGTTGCAGTTTCCATGGGAATGGCTTTAGGCCAACGACTGGAGCGGTCGATGACGGTAAACAGGTAACGATGTCCTTGTGATGTGGGTAGGGGGCCTACAACATCGACGGGAATGTGTGCGAAACGACGCTGAGGTTGAGGAAAGGTGCCCACTCCTGAATCCGTGTGTCGATGTACTTTGGAAGTTTGGCAAGAAGTACAGGCGCGGACCCAATCCTTAGCATCCTTAGAAATGTTGTGCCAAATGAACTTTGCCTTCAGCAGCTGTGCAGTAGAACGGCACGAGGGATGTGAAAGGCCGTGAATGAAATCAAACACCTGTCGGCGCATGGGAGCAGGAATCCAAGGTCGCGGTCTACCAGTACTGACGTCACAGAGGAGGGTGGTGTTGGAGTCTTCGAGGGGAAAGTCTTCCCAACGGAGGGACGTGCAGGATGTCCTAAAAGCTGGATACTCTGGATCCTGTCGTTGGGCTTCAGCCAGGGCGTTGTAATCCAATCCCAGTTGAACGGCAGACAACGTGTTTCTTGACAGGGCATCGGCAACGGGATTCATTTTCCCAGGGACGTATTGGAGGGTGCAATTGTATTCAGCCACGGCGGAGAGATGTCGGCGTTGACGGGCGGACCAGGTGTCAGACTGTCGAGTGAAGGCGTGCACCAGAGGCATGTGGTCTGTGCGAATGACGAAGGGCGTACCTTCTAAGAAATGGCGAAAGTGACGGACAGCAAAGTGCACCGCCAGCAATTCTCGATCGAAGGTAGAATAACCCGATTTTGCCTTGGACAGTTTTCTGCTGAAGAAGGCCAATGGGCGGGCCGAGCCTTTGACCACCTGCTCGATTACTGCACCAATAGCGACGTCGCTGGCATCGGTGGAGAGAAGGAGAGGGGCGTGTGGGATAGGAAAAGTGAGAGCCGCAGCAGTTGATAGGGCCTTCTTTGCATTGCAGAAGGCTGCTTCTTGAAGGGGACCCCACTTCAGGTCCTTCGGCTTGCCCTTGAGGGAGGCGTAGAGGGGAGCAAGAGTGGCAGCAATGGCTGGCAGAAAACGGTGATAATAGTTGATCATGCCCAAGAATTCCTGCAGAGCTTTGACGGTCAAGGGCACGGGGAAGTTCTGAACGGCTGCTACCCTCTCAGGAAGGGGGTGGACACCTTCAGGAGTGATGCGGTGCCCTAAAAACGACACTTCGTTGGCGCCAAAGGTACACTTGTCGTTCCGGACTATAAGGCCGTTTTGTTGCAGGCGGTCGAGCACGATGAGCAGGTGACGGAGATGTTCCTCTTTTGAGGAGGAGAACACAAGTATGTCGTCCACATAACATACACAGAAAGGGAGGTCCCCTAAGATGCAATCCATGAGACGGCCAAAACAGGAGTAATTGAAGGTGTATGTACCAAACGGAGTGGTGATTGCAGTCTTGGGGATGTCTTCTGGGTTCATAGGCACCTGATAATACCCCTTCAGGAGATCGAGCGTAGAGAAAACCTTTGCTTTGTGCAGGTAGGAGGTCATGTCGGCAATGTTTGGGAGGGGGTAGTGACCCGGTTCTGTTTGCATGTTCAAGCGCCTGTAATCCCCGCACGGACGGAGGGACCCAACTTTCTTCAGAACCATGTGTAAGGGTGACGACCATGGGCTGGAGGCCTTTTGGCAAAGGGCCATTTCCTCCAATTCGGCGAACGTTTGTTTGGCGGCTGCCAATCGTTCCGGTGCCAGACGTCTGAATTTTGCGAAAACTAGGGGTCCTGTCGTCTTGATACGGTGATAAATACCGTGCTTGGCAGGAACAGTGGGCGTTTGGTGAAGTTCTGAAAGGAAAACTTCCGTGTACGACGTGAGGAGGTGGGCGTAGGCATCCATGGGTGCGCTAATGTGGAGAGCGAGGTTAGAGGGTCGGGTTGAAGAGGTGTCGACAAGTACGAGTCTGCGTTGACCAATCGTCGGTGGGCGACATCGACCAGAAAGTGGAAATGAGAGAGGAAATCCGCACCGAGGATTGGCATGGTGACGTCAGCAACGAGAACTTTCCAATTGAATTTACCATTTCCGTACGATAATGTGAGGTTCTCGTAACCGTAGGTGGGTATCGCAGATCCGTTGGCAGCTACCAAGTGGACGTCGGCAGATGTAGACAGACTACGTCGTGTCTTGAAGAGTTTCCTTGGCAAAAGAGAACGACAAGCACCCGTGTCTACCAAAAATCGCACGCCCGTTCCTGCATCCTGTAAAAAGAAAAGATTAAAAACATGGGAGGCCACCGCCACGAGCCATGGCCTACTTACACGTTTTTTGGCCACTGACAATCCTCGGCACATTTCTTCGCAGTTGCCCCGAATCTGAAGTGGTAGTAGCAAAACTGCGGCAGATGGGAGGTAGTAAGTGGCTGTAGAAGTCGTTTGTCGGGGCGCGAGCGATTGGTGGGTGGTGGGCAGCTTTGTCTCTGCTTCGGCACGTCACGGTGTGGGCGTGTATGTCCTACGGCATTCATGTCAGCTTCAGTTGACGTTGAATAGGCATCCTCTTCGTCAGGGGTGGAGGCGTTGATGGAGGTCTTGAAGTGGCTGTCCATATGGGCGTCGGCTTTGGTCATCAAGTCCTTTATGGGTAAACTATCGACATCGGGTATGGCAGCGCGTATAGGTCCGGGTAAACGGGGTATCCAAAGGACACGAAGTAGGTTCACCTCACGAGGAGAGCCGTCTGCGGCAGGTTGAAGGCGAGCGATACTGGTCATCTCCCTGAGGGCAAGCGAAGCCCTTTGGTCCCCCAACGGTTGTTGCGAGAGGTGAAAAAGCTTTGCTACACGGGCGGCTGGCGACGGCGAGTACTGCTGCAGAAGGTATGTTTTGAGGGCCTCATATGCTATTGGCGTGTCTCCTTGTTCAGTCGGATATTTCTGGGAAGGTGTCCTCGGGTATCGCCGCAAGAACATAATCTGCTTTGGTGGTTGAGCGAGTCACGCCGTTGATGCGAAACTGGAATTCTGCGCGCTGAAACCAACCAAATGCCTCTCTGCTGGCGAACGGTGAAAGTTTCAATGGGGCGGCCGCAGCGCCAACTGCTGTAGTAGAGTCCGCCATAGTACCAACATTGGAGGGCCGAGGGAGATGGGGGTGGAAGGCAGTGGGAGCGAGTCGACTTCCGGGGTCACCAATGTGACGGTGCCGAGAGAGGGTTGTGAACTCAAAGGCAGGATGCAATCAACTGAGTTATATTATTATAGAACACTCTCCTTTATATACAAAACCTCAAGCCAACAGGATATAACAAGTTAACAAGACAGACAATGTTACAGAGGAAAACAGCAGACATGAATTTTCATGTTCGTTTAGTGCGAGGGAAGAGCGAAGATACAAGCATAATATATGCAAAAGCAATTATGTACAATTGTGTGACACACGGTTGGTACAAGGTTCTTCGAGAAAATTCCAAAGCACATGGTACCCAAAACAATTGTGTATTCTCTCTCAAATATGATGCAATACCTCATAAAGATATAAAAGCACATTACATAAACTGTTGTTCCTATCGTGTATGATCAAATAACACTCTCAAAACAGATAAAGTAAGACTTCTTAACAAAAATATGTAAAATAAAAAGTTAATACTTAAAAATAATGTAAACTCACATATATTACCTTGAATATAGAATACAATAGAATTAAAGATAAAGGTCTTACACAATTTACATAATATACTTAAATCTACACGAGGAGGACTCACCTTAAGAGCTGGCTAACCTCTTTCCAATGCACAAATAAAATGTAAATAAAATCATTATTAAACTACGGTATTTACTCTACACTAGACCAGCATCGTAAGACCATACAAAGGACAGAATGTGGTTCTGTAGGACATAAGACTGAAAAGGATATTATTATTAATTATTATTAATATTATTATTTTTGGGCTCAGGCCATGTTGTCCTGATGGAAGGTTCCTTCATTAGCTTCCTAGGGTATATTTGATTACAGTGGATATTCCCAGAGAATTAAACTAAAGGCCTCCGGAATTCTAACTTCTGGCGCGAATATCTTTAAAGTTGCCTTTTAGGATATCGCAATATAACAGGGGACGTATTCTTGACACGCCACATAGCTATCTGCACCCCACATAGCATTTACGCTTCGAGGGGGAATAAGTGGCAAGATATGGGAGGAGCCGTTACAAAGTTCTCCTCCTCCGTTACTGTTAAGGGCACTCGGATGACGTCATGCCCGTCGCCATCTTGGATGACGTAACATCCGCCCACCATTCCATTCCTTTCGCTGTAGCGTCCTGACCAGGTGTTTTTTCCCAGTTTCTTTCGCTATATTGGTTATCATGTCGCAATCTTCAGCTTCTTCTCCCTCTGGAAAGTTGAGTATTCACCTCCTATATCGTATAAATGCAGCTCTAGCTGTAAAGTAACGTTTTACCAAAATAATAGGGATTTGCTTTCGTGGCAGAGCGCTTGCCTAGACCGGAGGTGCTATCGTTCGCAACGCATGCTTTATTTAGTTAGCCAGAACGACTGTCCCGGTCTTATAGCTTCTTTCGAATTAGCTATTTAGTCTTAATTGCTAGGGATTAGTTATATTATGCCGTTAATATCCATCAGTTTCGGCGTAAGTGTAGCCATTATCTCTCCTAGGCCCCCTAGCCTAGATGTCTTAAGTACTTACATGCATGATATAATATGTGTTCCTAGTGTTTATTAACGTTAATGAATATTTTAGGCAATTATAAGTAGAAGATATAGATTGCATATGATTTCCTCTTCCCTGATCGTATACCATAGAGTTTCGATGAATCTGGTAGTCGATCTCTATGCCACTAGGCTAGTAGCCTAGTGGCAATAGTATACTTTCACACAATATCCCCGGTTACTTTTATGTATTGGTAATCTCTTCCTTCCTCTGTGGGTAACCCAAGGTTACAACCCTAGCCATCACTGCCGCAAATTGTTATTCTGGTAAGGTTAGGCTAGGGTTTATCTGTCCCCCTTCCAAACCATTGCTGATGAGTTTGAGTTTGGGTCAGAACCTCAGAGTACCTGTCTTGTGCCTCCAGCTTCCCCCCTTAGGATGGATGTATTCTCCTACTGGACCTGGCAGGTAGGCATAGGGGGCCTTGCCTACCTAGACTGCACTTGAAGGGGTCTGAGATCCTATTTGCCCTGTAGTCTAGCGACTAGTCCTGTGTTTGGAGTCTTGGAACTGAAGGATATGAGCATCCTTTGGCCTAGCTTAGACATCATGGGTATTCTGTTTCCTTATAATTTGGGACAGTTTGTAAACCATCCTTTTACTACACTAACCTACCCTGGGTTGGAGAATGTACTCTTCCTACACCTGGGATAACGTTGGTACCGAAACAGACTTCCCTTGTTACCTAATGGGGACCGGCTCACACCGGCTCCTCTCCCTCCCCTCACAGGACCCTTGCCCTTACCCCTATCTGTCCTTTGGTGATGGCCTAGCCATCACACCCCTATCCGCTGTCCTACAGTATCACCGAGTGCTGGCGGGTCGTAGGACTAGCTAGGTCCTTTCCCTGTTTGGTCTAATCGTTCAGTTTCCCATTAGCATAGGTTGCTATGGGATTGCTGTTTCGGCTAGCTTAACTGCCGGCAGAGGCCTTCTGTACCTTAGAGTGTTCTTCGGTCCTCCTTTGGACTGCCATCCGCTGGCCCCGTCGGACTGTCACCGTCATGGCTGCGAATGGATGGAAGTTTGATCACCACGGTGCTCTCCCCTTTCATTTGAACCCTCCTTCTAGAGGAAGGCAGAGTTGGGGTGACGTGTCGCCACCCCTTCATCTTCCTTCACTTATTGCTTTCTCTCTCTCTATGGACTGGTACTATCACTTTGTTGACTGCCGGCCGCCAATCTTGCCGGCAGAAGTCAGGTAAGGTTGGTGGTTTGCCAGCCATTAGCTCACTGTCACAGCTAACTCTACCGGCAACAGCCGGCAGTATATGCATAGGCCACTACTCAGTCACATCGTATGATGACTGAGTTGGTGTGCCTTCAGCCGGTGGCCCGCCGCCGACAGTTTTAGGGTCACCGGCAATTCGGCAGACCGCCGACATTACAGAAGGCTTCTCCATTACCTAGCCACATTAAAGGATGACTGGGGCGGCGTACCTTATGCCGGCGACATGCCGGAGAGCTGCTAACCTACTATATTGATAACTGTGCCAGATGGGCTATCCTAAGTACTAGCCTTGCTGGCGACATGCCGGCATTGTCTATTGTATTAGAATATACAATAGCCAGTACATCTGTAGTATTAAGATATACTTCAGACAGAAAACTATAGTATATACTTATACAATAGATATCTTTCCAACATACTCTGTGCATTCAAGTGCAGTCCTTTGTTGAGACCTACCTGGATTGGGGGACTGACCTCCCCCTCTCCACTATGCTGATTTTTTATCAGCCCCTCCAATTCTCGGTATTAACTTCATGAAAGTATGTGTTGCTTACACTATCCTCTCTCTTGGATCAATATCTTGCATTGGACCTCCTACAATGACGTCCTAGGATTAATAGTGAGAAGGGTCCCAGCAATTGGCTGGGCGGGATTCACAAGTATGTGTCTCTCCTTTTCCAGCTTACCTATCCTAAGCTTACAATAAGGAAGAATTCAATTGTATGATTAATAAGATTTTAAGTCTACTGGGATAGACTTCATCGTACTCATATTCTTCTCTTTTCTTTACAGGAGGAGTACGTCCAGTGTGAGAGCGCCTTTTGCAGTGTGCGTCGCAGGGACTTCTACGGGCATCTGGGGTGCCGTATGCACTCCCGCTGCTCCGTCACGAAGAGTTCTCTGAAGTATTGGGACCCACAAGCATGCACCACGTGCAAGGACATGTTACGTGAGGGATTTAAGACTCGCCAGTCTGCTGAGTCAAGATATAACGCTCGGGAGAAACTATGCAAATGGGTGCGTGGTAGCCAGAAGAATGCCAGGGGGCCTTATCTTGTCGAAAATAATGAATGCTAAAGGCAGACATGGCACACAGGGCTAATAAACAACAACAATTAAAATATTAACATTTATTTACAAAAAGTATAATGATCTTCAACGTTTGAATAAGACCATAGCACCAATGTCACTAGAATAGATTCACTAAGGTTTTTAGTTGTGGAAGGATCTACTCCCCCAGCCTATTCCGACCAGCTCTACAAATCTGTGAAATAACAAAAATAACGAAATATAACCCTTGCAAGCAAAGCAGCGGTAAATACAGGTAAAAAATAAATTAAATTGTGAAAATCACACCTCAAATAAACTATAATGCGGAAATCACAACCTGAATACGCGATTACATGCCAACAAGAAAATACATTAACGATTAAAGTAAGGCTAAAAAATATAATGATATACCTATTCAAACAATTAAAAAGTTAAACAAGGTACTGCCATAACGAACATAACTTTACAACAAAAAATAATATCATTAAGTGGATAAACTTAAAACCCATGTAAATATTGAAGAATATAGAGCCTTAATTTTTAAATAGGGAATGAGATTTGGATAGTTACTTTAAACAATTAAAGATATTTTGACCTTCAAACCTAAATCGCTAAATATGCCACAAACATAAAAGGACTTACGGGGTTTAAGAGGCTATATCCTTAAGTAGTCGATACAGTAGTCTTCTGTCCATAGAGTGGGGATAATGATGACGGTTCCCATAAGGGCGAAGACACATAATCCACGATGTTGATAAGGTAGTAAATCGTTGTCGCAGAGCGAGATGAAGAAAATAAATCACTCCATGGCTATTTATAAAATCTTTATTAAATTCTCCATTGAAAAAAAAAAAAAGCCAAATTATGTAAAATGATGATGAGCAGTTATTATAAGTCCATGGCCAATAACTGCTCCACACTTTACACAATGAGAGTTGTTAAACCGACTCCCTTTCTTCCATCAAGTTTTCCTCAAGGTAAATACTCTGCTGATTTTCCTCCAAGGATCTTCAAACTGGAAGATAAAGTAAAACTGGACAGCAGAGCCATCTATTGACATAAACAACCTCTAGACTCCCTTGCCTTCGAATGTTTTTAAATAAATAGCAAAAGAGGCTAGAGGCAAAATAATAATACATTAAATATATATAAAGGCAATAATAAATTTAAAATCATGGAATGAAATTTATTTCCCACTCCAAGGGGGGGATTCAAATTTTTTTATTTTTTATACAACAAATTTGAATCAAAGAAAAATTAGAAACCATCATCAAATCTCAATTATTCATGTCTGAAAGGATAGCCTTAGTTTTAGCCATAATATCAACCGCGGCTTTTCTTTTAATCTTATTTACATCTAATGGGTTCCTATCACATATATCAATATTACCCAGATCATCAGTTTCGCAGTAACTCAAAATTGGAATGAGAGACGTAACATGACGATTTACAAGTTCTCTAGTAGCTCCCTTCAACACTACTGCACCTGTAACTTCATTTATATCATTAACAACAACATCCTTCACAACACCCATTAGATAACTGACCGGTTTCATATTAGACTCTTTTAAGAGCACTACATCTCCAACTTTAAGCTTATTATGTGTGACGGGCCTATACATATCCTTATCTTTAGTAGCCTGATAAATCAAATTTTTAACAAATTCAGAGTGATACAGATCAATTAACTTCTGTCTAACTTTCCCAAGTTCCAGATAACCATCCACAATATTACCCACATTATTTCCTTTGGCAAGCCAAGCAGGATCATCATCAACAACATGTAACTCAGGAATAATACTAACAGAAAGCAAACTTCGTCCGTGTATCAAAATTTCTGGTGTTATAGGATCAGGAATCTCATCACACATGGTATCTCTAAGGGCTTCCTTGAAAGCAATGGGACGCTTGTTAAGCAAATGTACAGTCTGGCCAACAAAAAACTCAAAATCTCTTAAATACAAGACATGTTTATGTATAGAAGTGTAGAGCAACTTTTTAGTGAGTTTAACACAAGTTTCCACCAACCCTCCCATTTTGTTGCATCCTTTGAAGTACTGTTCAAACTTTATTGGCTTAACATTGTTTTGATGGAAATAGCTTTGAACCTCAGAATCGTTCAAAAAATTGGTGATTGAATTTGCGCCAGCAACTATCTGTGAACCCAAATCAGACAAAACTAACTGTAGAATACCATATTCAAAGCAATGCATCTGAAGAGAGCGCAAAAATTCCTTGGTTGAGAGATCTAAACATAGTTTCAAATTAATTGCTCTCGTCCATAAGCAAGTCAAACACAAAAGCCATACCTTACTTTTCTTACCATTTACTTTAACATAGTATGGTCCCAAATGATCAACAAAAATATAACTAAATGGAATTTTAGGAGGATTAGTTCTAAAATCACGATAACTACTCTGATTCAGTTTAACCGTTCGTTCATTAAATCTTTTATATTGAATGCAACCCTTGAGGATATTCTTAACTACCGAGAAATAATGAGGAATCCAGAATTTTTTTCTCATTTCTGATAACAATGCATACAGTCCCAAATGACCAAACTTCTGATGCATATCCAAAACAATCAAATTAGTCAATTTACTATCTTTGTGCAAGAGAATAGGAAAATGCAAGTAATTATCCTGTTTCCATTTAGGGACTTTACATCTAACTCGTAAAATACCAAATTTTTCCATATAGATATTCAGTTGAGCCACAATATTTGGAACAGCCATAAACCATTTATCACCACTTTCAAAATAAGCAAAAACTTCAGGAAATCCAAGACCTTGTTCCACCCTAATAACATTCCTGTAGGCTTTAAGATACAGATTTACTTCAGGGTAGTTAAAATTCCCAAACCTATCAGGATATTTAACCTTCAATTTAAGTTTGATGTTATGAATAAACTTCAAGACACACAAGTTTACTCTAACAAGACGTTTGAAGTCAGAAAATCTATCCAAAGGTATCAAATGCTCTCCTCTATTCCCAGTTTCTGCCTTGCAATCAGAGGGAGCAATACCAATCATAACATTGATTGGGTCAGCCTTTGCTAGAGGGTTAGGAACAATGACCTCCATGATTTCAGGTTTATTAACTTCAGCTGCCAAACATTCATCAGCAAGATTCGGGGGCCCAGTTAAGTACAGTGGAACCTCTACTTACGAATGTCCTAACATACGAATTTTCCAACATCCGAAGTAAAATTCGACCAAATTTCTGTCTCGACACCCGAAGTGTTGCTCCAACATACGAAGTAAACATTACGCGTACGCGTGGAATTTTCTCGAAAGCATCCAGCGTCGTTTGTTGGTGACGCCGCTAGACGGCAGCACATTGGAGGGACGCCAATCGAGTGTCACCTTGATCAGTCCTCTCATCTCGTGCGCTCAGTTTTAACAGTGTTTTTTATCTTCCTTTTTCACGTGTTCTTTACTGTGTTCCCTAATCATGGGTCCTAAAAAGCCTAGTTTCGGTTCAGGAAGTAGTAGTGGTTGTGAGAAAAAGAGGAAGTCTATGCTTTCATTAGAATAAAAGCAAGAAATAATAGAAAAGCTTAAGCGAGGTGTACGAGTTAGCGATCTGGCTAAACAATATGGCCGGAATATGTCTACGATCTTGACGATCATAAAACAGAAGGCAGCCATTAAATCAGTGAAACCTTCGAAGGGGCTCACCGTTATTTCAAAACGTCGTAGCCCTACCCTTGAAGAGATGGAACGACTTTTGTTAATATGGATCAAAGACAAGGAGATTGTTGGTGATACGATCATGGAAACGATCATTTGTGAGAAGGCCAGAGCTATCTACAGTGATTTGAAGGCGGCACGCTCTCGGGGTGACGCGGGGGAGAGTTCAGCCGATCCTACGACGGAGGAATTTAAGGCGTCTCGAGGTTGGTTCGAGAAATTTAGGAAACGGACCGGGATTCATTCAGTTGTTCGTCATGGAGAAGCTTCGAGTTCGGACACCAAGGCTGCTAAAGACTGTTAAAAAGTTTGAAAGCATCGTGGCGGAGGAAGGTTACGTAGAGCAGCAGGTGTTCAACTGTGATGAAACCGTACATTAAAGCCGAAGAGAAGTAAATGCCTAGACATAAGCCAATGAAGGATCGGTTGATTCTTGCAGTTTGTGCCAACGCCAGCGGGGACTGCAAAATAAAGCCGTTATTGGTTTACCATTCCGAAAACCCTAGGGCATTTAAAGCACATAGAATTAATAAAGACCTGCTACATGTTCTATGGCGTTCTAAATCTAAGGCTTGGGTTACTAGGCATATCTTTGTGGAATGGGTGAATAGTTTTCGGCCCTGCTGTCAAGAAGTATTTTCAGAAGAGGAATTTACCTTTGAAGTGCTTGCTTTGTTTGGACAATGCACCCGCTCACTCCCCCGGACTCGAAGATGATATCATCGACGAATACAAATTCATCAAGGTGTTGTATCTTCCACCGAATACCACCCCTATCCTCCAGCCCATGGACCAGCAAGTCATCTTTAATTTTAAGAAGCTGTACACCAAGCACTTATTCAAGCAGTGCTTTAATGTCAAGCAAAGCACCAACTCAACTTTGCGTGAATTTTGAAGGAGCCACTTTAATATCGTGCACTGCTTAAAGATCATTGATCAGGCGTGGGAGGGAGTAACTCGTCGGAATCTGAATTCCGCTTGGAAGAAGCTTTGGCCTGATACTGTTGCTCCCAGAGACTTTGAAGGTTTTGGCTCCGAGAATGAACCTGTGGTTGCCGCCGAGGAAGACGTCGAAGAGAATGTATCCCTTGGCAAGTCCATGGGTCTGGAGGTGACATCACCGAACTCGTCGATGAGCATCATGAAGAGCTTACCACCGAGGAACTCAAGGAGCTGCAAGCCATGCAGCATGATGAGTTCTAAGCGCAGTTGAGTGAGTCGGAGGAGACCGAGGAGGTAGGCCAAATCTTAGGTACGCCGGAAATAAAACAGATGTTGGCATATCATCAACATGTGGTTGATTTCTCGACAAGCATCACCCACAGAAACTTCAGGTTTGCTGTGTTGTTGCTCAGTTCGATGATGTTTGCTTAACGCATTTTAGAAAAATCCTCAAAAACCGTACCAAGCAACTTTCACTCGATAGTTTCTTTAAAAGATCTTCAAAACGGTCTAGTGATCATGATGAAAAGAAAGAAAGCGAAGCAAAGAAAAAAAAATAAGCTAAGTTAAGTTAAAGTTCACGTAGTAGTGTAAGTTAGTGTAAGTTATCGTACACGTTATCGTATAAAGTCACCGTCCCTACCTCCTCCCTGATCTTCCGTCTCCTCCTGCCTAACAGTCCCTACACCTGCGCTGGCTTGTCGCTAAGGTAAAGTGTTACATTAAAACCCCTTTTTTATTTATTATTTCATTATTATTATTCTTTTTTTTGGTTTGTATTTATTTATTATATTGTATTAATGTAATGTGTAATTATGTGTAGCCATTTATTAAGGATTTATTATGGGTTTTTAGGCTGAGGAACGAATTAAATAAATTACCATGTATTCTTATGGGAATATTTGCTCCAACATACGATCGTTTTAACATACGAAGCAGTTTCTGGAACGAATTAAAATCGTATGTAGAGGTATCACTGTAAGTAGTTTTCAACAGTTGCTTATAAGAAACACATCTTGTGATGCAGTCAGCAGGATTCATAACTCCGCTAACAGATTTGTATTTCAGAGGGTTTTCTTCACACAGTTTACTTATCTGATTTAAACGATTTAATATGAAAGTGCTGCTTTTGTTAATTTTTTCCAACTTAGTCACATAACCATTAATCCAACTCAAAGAAACTAAACTATATGTGCATAATACCAGCTCACAAATATTGACAGGCTTCACACACAAAGGACCAGACAACTCTCTCTTCATTTCAATCAATGTTTTTGTTCCAAGAAAAATGTCCTGAAATTCTAATGATGGAATACTTTTACCTTCCAACTGCTTATTAACAATTCTGATTTCAGCCAATACAAAACTTGCCTGCTTTGTCTCAGTATTCGGAATAAAGAGGACTACTCCATACATTAGTTTACTACTGTCAGTATAAGCAATCAATCTATAACATCCATTCCTACCTCCAATTACTCTAGGAATAGATAATTCAGGAGTTGAATTCAGCTGCTTTACAATATTACGGCACTCACGGACTTTATTCTCGGGAAACTTAGTGTCCCAACCAAGTTACTTATCTGTTTACAATTCATGAATGGAAATACAAGCCCTATTCAAAATGGGACCATTAATATTATAGGGGTCGAAATTTGAAGCAATAGATTTGAGAACAAGTCTCTTAGTATCAGCTGAAATTCCAAGATTTAGCTTTTGTGTCAAAAGGCTATCAGCTTGTCTGTTCCATCTCAACCTAAACAATTTAACTGTATCTGGAACATTTTCAGTCAAAATTTCATTAATTTCGTCTCGTATGTAGTGGTTGTTAGTAACAAACTGTTGTAGTTCAAATTTATGTGGTGCAAATATACTATTCAAATAATCAAAGGCTAACTTCAAGTTACCATAATCATCCGCAGTCACAGCACCGTTATCCATGTACATCAAAGCATATATTAGCTTCTTTATTTCTCTAACTGGTTCAGAATCATGTTCAACATGAATCATCATAATTTTATAGAGAGCAACCATTAACAATGTTGGACTACATCTTAGTCCAAAACTTAATCTCATATTCTTGTACACCTCAAGAGGAAAGTCTCCCTTACTAACATTCTTAAACCAAGGAAACAAAAGTCTATTCTGATCAACTTCATTTAAAGCTATCTGTAAGAAAGCCTATTTAAGATCAAAACAAAGGAAATACTGGTCAAATCTTAAATGCGGCAATGCTATAGAAAGTTTCTGGTTAATACAAGTACCCGGCCACATTGCCTGGTTATGACTAATTGAAGATCCATTTGGTCTCTTCTCACACAAATTTGATAAAAATACCATCCTACATTTGGTGGATTCACGACTCAACTTAAAAACACCCATATGAGCCATAAAACTATGTTCTGGATGTTCCTGAATAAACTGATCAAGATTTGGAATTTTTTCAATGATGCCCTGACTTTCTTGCATCCATTAACTTGAGATACTCCTCATTTTTGAGGAGTTTCCGTAAATTAGAACTCAAAATTTGTTTAGCAATGTTAAAATTCCTTTCCAAAAGATGAGCAACTCTGCCATTCCACATCAAAGGCATAATCAACCTACCATCAGTGTTACAGATAGTATTATTGAGCAAATATTTAATCAAGCCTTCATTTATTTTAACCGTGTCATCACACAAATCAGTGCTATCCTTATGCAAAATATTAGTACAATGTTCTTCCAGAACTCTAACAGCAGCTCTATCAAGTTCCTCATCTTCACGAGTACAATCATTACTAATGCAAACATTGGAAATGCTTCCCACAAGGTCACCTTGTCCCAGTGCATTACTGCACGACACCATGGAATATCCCAAACCATTCAACGATAATTCAGCCCCAGGATCCCCAACTTCTCCAGCATTAGAAGACAAGCTCATTAGCTTATTTGCATGAACAGAACGATAAGGTGAATTATTAAACATCCTCTCCAAATCCCCTGTTAGCATGACTCCAAGCCCTGTTTGGAGTTACACAGAATGATCACAAAGACCAAACCTAACAGTCTTTGCCATGATACAATGAGCAGCATTGGCTCCCAAAACAAAATCTATATTCATGATTTCTTCAGAGTTATCATTGAGTTCTTCATCAGCTAATATATACCCAGCATTAATAAAACTATTTACAATCTTACTTAAATCTGGATATTTCAAATTTATGTTTATTTCTGGGATGCACATAGCTTGAACTGTGTGAAAATCATCACCAAATTTAATATTTACTTCAATCAGCTTAACTTGTTAAGTCTTTGAGCCATTAAATCCATTGATGATCAATTCAAGGTTTTCTTTAAGAACTTTAAATTTATGACCCCTTAAACAATGAGCCGAAATAAAAGTAGCCTGACTCCCGCTATCATTAAGCCCTCTAAAATGTTTACCATTACTAAATTAACAGGAAAATGTAGGCAAAATAAAGTTAATACCACCATCACAGTGTAAAATTATCAGGCTATTCAGTGCGTGCTTTGAAACTGCAAAACTGGTTGTAGGTTTTGATTCCTCAGCTCCCTTAACCAGGTCATTCCCCTTAACTTCGGAGGGAAAAAAGAAGACAAAACAACGTCTTGCAAATTTAAATTTACATGAAGACTTATCATGAGCAAGACTTGCGCATTTCACACATCCTTTCAACAAATTTATTTTGTTAATTTTGTCTTTAGCACTTTGATGCCTAGAACATTTATTTATAGAATGCCTTTCTTTACCTTTAACATCGCTGCAAAATGTACAAATTTCAAATGGATTAATTTGCTCAGATAAGGTTACTTTATGTCGGGAGTTTCGAACTGATCACTCGAAAACCCCGCCATTTAACTCCACGAACGTTGCGTTAAATTGAGGTGAGATTGGAAGATCTCGCGGGCGTTTCTGCGCATGAGTGTTGTCCATTACGTGACGGTATTGTGACATAAAATTCAACCACCTGGTGGGGAAGGAGCGGGTGTCAGAGAGACAAAGTATTTATTATTTACGAATTACAAAAAGGATATTATACTGTTGCACCACGATGAAAAGATCGATGTATATGTTTAGAGCCAAGGACGCTCTAGTTCGTTGGAGTACGGCGAATTATGGCCTTCAGCCGAAGTATTAAGTTTACCCTTTGATCGGAAGTAAGACTTTGATTGTTTCTCTGTCTTGTGGTCGATAAAGAAGCTTTATCAAACACCTTATTGAATAAATAATGTAAGAATTCCTTCGCATCTCCCAAGGACACTTTAGTTAGTGCGGGAGATCGTAGTTTTCCTCGGAGCTGTCCAGCACGACGCTCGTCCATCTCTGCCTAAACCTCCAACACAGTAAGTTTTGCTTTTGTTCGTCTCTCTGTCTCCGCTCCAACCCATGTGATACCAGGTCGGTTCCTTTTGTCTGAGTATTGTATGTGAGTTATATCGGTCAGTAAAATTGTCATCCCTGGGACTGGGGATTGGTTTTATGTATTAAAATACGCCTGTGGACCTTGGTAGGTGATTTACCAAGGAACTATCATTGTAATTGTGAAAATTTAGTCTTTTTTGGTCCAACGTGGACTTTGTGCTTCATGAGCACATGTTGCAGACCCCCTAAGGGTGACAGTTCTATTTTTCAATTAGCTTAAAGTGTTATTGTGTGTTATTTCTCTATCAAATGGTTATTTTTGTAATAAATTTGAAAATTGTAATCATATTTTATTGAATCCTGAATAGTTTTGGAAAGCAAACCTCTTCAAGGTCTTGTCATCGGCCCATTCCATCGGGCCTAGAATCACTCATTTCAATAAGTCGGAGAAAAATCACGACATTTGGTCCTTCGGACCGGATGACAAGTGCTTTCCAGAGCTTGAAAGGAAATTTAAATAGGTATGATCTTTAGGGTAACCCTAATAGGAGAGAGAGAGAGAGAGACTGAACAAAGCCCTCAGTGTCCCGATGTGCGACTGACCGCGTGTGCCTCTAGTTTTTTGTGCCCCCATCTTCGTAACTTAAACCTAATTCTGTTCCTTCCTAGTTTGCCGAACCCCCAAAATAGAGTAAAGTCAGTCAAAATGGCGGTGGCCACGATCATACACATCGAGGCATCGATGGGCCTCATAGTAGACTTACTAGTTGAAATGCAACGTGCGTTAGTTGAGACCTACTCTGAATCCGTGTACCAGAATCTGGTCACGCAATTGCAAGAAGAGGTAAGACAGCTAAGAGAGCTGTACAAGAATCAATCTGTTAAACTAGAACCTGGTTTAGAAGCCTGAATCAGGCACACGTTAGGAGAAGCTACGCGAGCTCCTACCCTTCTATATAATCGAATTGATAGAGTGAAAGTCACTCTGACGGGGAATGTTTCCCTCCCCAGATTGAAACTGCTGCCTCTCACCACGTTTGAAGGGGAAGTGCAGGAATATGCTTCATATCGAGAGCTCTTTACGATACATGTGGATCGAAGAGCAGCTTTGGATGATGTATCTAAATTCACATATATGTTGGGGACTTTAGGCAGGGATCTGCTTAGGATCGTAAAATCCCTAAGTGTAACCGCCGCGAACTATAGGATAGCGTTGGATCTCTTAGACAAACAATATGGTAATGTCCATCAGACATTCGTAATTCTGCCCAGAAAGTTGGATAATATTTTTGTACCCTCATTAGATCCTGTAGAGCTGAAAAGGTTCCGTTTTGAATTAACAATTATAATTGAGCAGATCAAGAGGCTAAGTAGTAATGGTATAGGCCATGGTATGGTCATGAGCCTCATTAATCAAAAGTTGTCAGAAGGGAAGCTCTACAGGAAAGTAGTTGAAAATCTGAGAAAGTGTGATTATACGCTAGATGAATTCTTCGACGCGATCGATTTCATTATTAGAATGCTCGAGGACGATGCCTTGCAACGAGGAGATAAACTTGAATCTGACAAGAGAGTAGACGTCAGTGTAAGAGCGAAGTCGAAACCCGTTCAGAATAATTCTTGTCCCTTTTGTAACGAACGGCACCCGCCTCACGGATGCTGCCATTTAACTGATGTGGCTGCCAGAGGTCGCATTTTGCTAAAGAAAGGCCTGTGTTTCAATTGCACTAAGTCTGGTCATCGAAGTGATAAGTGCCCCGTCCTTAGCTCTTGTAAGAATTGTAATGGTAACCACCACACAGTCATTTGTGATAATTATAATGCGGGAAAACGACCGCAATCAGTTCCCTCCAATTCAGCCCCAAGTAATAGTAGTAGTCAGTCTACAATGTCCCGCCCCGTAGTAAATGCGACGCCTCGACAGCACGAAACTGCCCCCCACCCCCCCCCCGTCCATCTAAAGATAAAGTGGAATCCAAACAGTGCAAAAGTGCAAAGATTGCACAGATGTCCGACGTGGACCTCCCATGTACAATCTTGCCAACGGCTATGGCCGAAATCAATCATAAGCAAGGTAGCAAGCGAGTCCGCTTATTTCTCGATACGGGAAGCCAAAAGAGCTCCATATCTGCGAAAACCACGAGACAATTAGGCCTACTGGTGGAAGGAAGGGTAGCATTGAACATAGCTCCATTTGGCTCCACAGAAATAAGCGGACAATATGATGTCGTAAGCTGTAGGGTAGAGATGGGAAAAAGAATAGTACGAATGAAGCTGGTGGCACACAAGAACGTTGACGTCCCAATACATAACGCTAGTTATGTACAAGTCAGACAGCATCTGTTGAGTAAGGGAGTCACGTTGGCGGATCCAGAGTATAAGTCCGATGAGTTGAAAAATGTCAACATTTTAATAGGGGCCGATTATTTTAGCTACTTTATCCTAGGCATCGAGAAGGTTGATGGGATAAATCTTTTCCTGACCCATAATGGTATGTCGCCATATGGGAAAGTGCCGCAGTGGCTATTGGAAGGAAAAAAGATCGAACATGTGAAAACGCTCAGAGTCTGTAGAATTGCGAGTGAATCAAACCAGTTTGACGTAGATGAGTGGTGGCGTTTGGACCATGTTGGCATCGCCCCATCAGAGCAATATACTGTTCGCGAAGCGGAAGCCATGCGAAAGGTGTCGCAAAGTGTCGTAAAGAAGCCTGAGGGATATCAGGTTAGCCTACCATTCGGGTCGGATGCTAGGCCAGATACGAACTATCGAAACGCTGTAGCACAGTTAGAATCGTTGCAAACTAAGTTCAGGAAGGACAGAGAATATTTTGATCAGTATCAGGGAGTGATAAATAAGTATCTAGAAGCAGGCTTTATATCAGAAGTAAAGGAACCCAAGATTGAAGGGTATTATATGCCACATTTTGGAATTAAGAAAGATAGCCGCACGACCCCCCTCAGAATCGTGTTTAATGCCTCAGCAAAATCTAAGGGTCATAAATCGTTGAATAAATGCCTCTTACCTGGCCCCAATCTAGCAGAATTAACATATCATTTGCTTATAAGGTTCAGGTTGAACGAATATGCCATGCTAGCCGACATCAGCAAGGCCTTCCACCGTGTCTTGTTAGATCCCCGTGATGCCAAATACACACAATTTCTGTGGCGCGAGGTAGCAGGTCGAGCGCTCACCTTCGCCTTTAGAGTCATGGTGTACGGCATCACGGCAAGACCGTTTTTGTTGCAACAAGTTTTAAATTGTCATTTCGAAAGGGAAGGCAGGCCAGATTTGGCGAAGTCCTTTTTCGAGGATGTAGAGAGCATGAGGCAGGAGCATGAATCTGTCAATAAGATCTTAAAAGGAGCTGGTATGCCTTTAGAAGGGTGGGCGTCCAATAACTTAGCCTTCGATAGCGAGAAGCAGTGGAGTGAGCCGGTGAATGTGAACGTACTTGGGCTGCGATGGGCCCGAGACATTAACCAATTGTGTGTGAAAGAGAGTAAGAGAATCAGTGATTTGGGGGAGGGATGGCTACCTACGAAGCGTAGGGTACTTTCCATGTTGGTTTCCATTTATGATCCTCTAGGCTTGATAAGCCCATTATTTGTTCGAGGAAAGCTTTTCCTCCAACAACTATGGGAGGATAACGTAGGTTGGGATGACGTGTTAAAGAGAGAGAAAGCTAGAGAAGCGAGTTAGTTGTTTTGTGAATTGAAAGCGATGAGCAACATCACATTTCCAAGAGCGGTAGGTAAGAAAGGTTTAGAGCTCCATGTATTCACCGATGCCAGCAGTAAGGCATACGGCGCAGTAGCATATACGAGGGACAATTGCAATCAGGTAAGCCTACTCACTAGTAAAATGAGGATCACTCCAAAGGGGATGAACAAGTTGACAATTCCCAAGCTAGAACTATTAGCATTGTTGTTAGGCTGCAGATTAGCCAGGACACTCAAAGGGCTGATAGAGCCACGAGAGATAGTCATGTGGACCGACAGTAAGGTCACGTTGGCATGGGTAGCATCTTTCGATGCCAAAGATAACAAAAATGTATTCATATCTAACAGAGTGGCGGAGATTGTTTTTCTTCATCAGGTATGCCATTTCAGTCTAAGCCATGTCCCAAGCAAACAGAATCCTGCTGATGTCCTGTCCAGAGGAGCAAACACGCAACAACTGCTAAAAAACCCTCTTTGGCGGAATGGTCCAGAGTTCCTAAGGACCACGGGAGAGCCTGTTCCTTACAAGGAGGACGATCCAACCGAAAAAAAAACCGTAGTGGCGGCGGTAAAAGAAATGGGGAGGAAATAAGACCTGTTCCATCAGGAGAGATATGGGAAATTCTACAGAGGGAAGTAGGGTTGCGATTCTTATTGAGAGTTGCTAGGATAATCCAAAAATTTACCAGATTAAAACGGCATCCATTAAGTATTGTTGTCCAATTAGAGCAAAAACATTATTTGCCTACAGTCTATGCTTACTTGGAGGGTGGAGTCAGACCCCCTCGTGAAGTTACTAATTTTGTCAGATAATTAAATCTAGTGTTAGATAACAAGTTAATTTGCACAAGGGGACGAGTGTCCCAAGTAGAGGAAATGAAACATTTAATTCTTTTGCCAGCCAAAGGGCACTTAGCTAGGGCTTATCTAAGATATTTGCATAGTTTGCATTTACATTGTGGTGTGAATACACTAATGGGTATCTTCCGACAGAAATGCTGGTCGCCGGGCCTACGTTCCATTGTGAGGCGGACCGTGCGGCAGTGTCCATAATGCGTGCTAGCCTTCCAGCCCCTGTTGAGACAGCCACCACCACCCCCCCTACCGAAGGAAAGGATCAACCTAACGAAGCCCTTTACAGCAGTCGGAGTGGAACACACAGCGGCCATACAGACTGAAATGCGGCCAGGATACATACTGATCATGACTTGCATGGCCAGCAGGGCCGTGTACCTCGATTTCTGCCCCTCCCTGAAAGCGGAGGAATTTGTATTAGCCTTACGTCGCTTTTGTGCTGCCCACGGTGCTCCGTCTTTCATCACATCTGATAATCATCAAACGTTCAAGACTGTCAGCAACCTCCTTCAGGGACTTTATGAAGGGGATGAAGTCCAGCAGTTCCTGAGGAAAACTGGAATTGAATGGCGCTTTCAGACGCTCCGTGCACCTTGGAAAGGTGGGTTCTTCGAGCGCCTAATCAGAGTGACAAAACGTGGCCTACAGATACCCCTCGGGAAGAAGTACCTGCCAGACGCCCACGTACTAACATTAGTGAAGGAGGCCGGGGTGGTGGTTAATAACAGGCCTCTAATGTACAGCGGCGACAAGTGCGAGGATGAGGTCCTCACCCCCTCCCATTTAGTGAGAGGAAGCCCAATCAACCTCATGGCACTGATCTTGCCAGACGACCACCTCAATGCGACCTTCACCTCCCGGAGGCTCAGTGATGTTTATGTGAAGCTGACAGACTCTTTGAAAGCCTTCCGACAGAGGTGAGAAAAGAGTATTTGAGTGCCCTGAGAGCCAGACACGACTGTCGATCTGGGGAACCTTCCAAGCTGCACCCCGGAAACGTCGTGCTGGTCAAGCAAGTAAATCAAAAAAGGGCTACATGGCCCCTTGGACTTGTCGTGGAGACATATCCTGACGACGACGGAGTCATGCGTTCAGCCAAGGTGTTGTTCGAGGGTGTCGAGTCGCTGCGGACTGTCAGCCACCTGGTTCCCCTGGAGATTTCCCCCTCTGATGACGATGATGGTGTTGGAGAAGATGATGGCGACATCAAAATCGAGGGTGCGTACAGTTTAATAGCAGGACTGCCAGGGACCGTTGAGACGTCTGGGGACAACCAGGAGATGGTTCAGACTACGACATCTCAACAACCAGCCACAGAGGTCTTAGGTAGTGACGCAAATAGTGATAACAATACGGTAAGTGAGATGAGTGAAAGTGACACAGAATCAGAGACAACAAAGGACGTTCTGCGCGCCCATTGAGAAAGGCTGCTGCGAAGCAGCGAGATTTGATGGAAGGATTACTCCAAAACGAGTACATCTAAAGGAAAATGGGAGAGTCCCTTCTGGTAGGTAAGGAGGGTGGAAAGAAGTAAGTGTAGGTGAGTTTGAATCCATAGAGGTTGGAAGTGCGTCGGGTGTGGAGTACGGGGATGGGAGGGTCTCTCTCGTACATAAAAATTGAGCGTTGTACAGAACCAGCCCCCCCCCCCCCTCTTGTTTCCCCTAGAGTAATTGCCAAGGTGTGGCAGTGTGGGAAGGGTAATTCCATTGATTGATTAAGGGCAGATTGCCTAATGATTTAATGTATGTATAAGTTTTTTCAATTTAGTATTGTACATGTATACATTACTTATTGCTCATTTGAGATATTGCAGGCCCATTGCCTATTTGCCTTTCCATTGATTGATTCATGTATGTATTATATGTCTGGGTACATTTATTTTCTGCATTGCCATTCTGTGTGTACCCTTGTAAGAGTTGATTGCCCCGGGGTAATATTTCTGGGTACATTTTATTCCATTCTTGTGCATATATACATTGCTTATTGCTCAATTGAGATATTATTGAAGGCCCATTGCCTATTTGCCTTTCTATTGATTGATTCATGTATGTATTATATGTCAGGGTACATTTTTTTTCTGCATTGCCATTCTGTGTGTACCCTTGTAAGAGTTGATTGCCCCGGGGTAATATTTCTGTTGATGTATATTGTGTATACTCCGTTAGAGTCGTTATGGAGCGCTACGCAAGGAGCCTAACAGAGTCTTGGAGTGGTTACTCCTCCCCCGAGTCCAGTCTTGCCTAATTGACCGACGTTTCACCGCCCCTTTATTTCGGGTGTGGAGGATGTCGGGAGTTTTGAACTGATCACTCGTAAACCCCATTGTGTTAAATTGAGGTAAGATTGGAAGATCTCGCGGGCATTTCTGCGCATGACTGTTGTCCAGTACGTGACGGTATTGTGACAAAATTCAACCACCTGGTGGGGAAGGAGCTGGTGTCAGAGAGAAAAGGTATTTATTATTTACGAATTACAAAAATGATATTATACTGGTGCACCACGATGAAAATATCGATGTATGTTTAGAGCCAAGGACGCTCTAGTTCGTTGGATTACGGCGAATTATGGCCTTCAGCCGAAGTATTAAGTTTACCCTTTGATCTGAAGTAAGACTTTGATCGTTTCTCTGTCTTGTGGTTGATAAAGAAGCTTTATCAAACCCCTTATTGAATATATAACGTAAGAATTCCCTCGCATCTCCCAAAGACACTTTAGTTAGACCGGGAGATCGTAGTTTTCCTCGGAGCTGTCCAGCGCGACGCTCGTCCATCTCTGCCTAAACCTCCAACACAGTAAGTTTTGCTATTGTTTGTCTCTCTGTCTCCGCTCCAACCCATGTGATACCAGGTTGGTTCCTTTTGTCTGAGTATTGTATGTGAGTTATATCGGTCTGTAAAATTGTCATCCCTGGGACTGGGGATTGGTTTTATGCACTAAAATACGCCTGTGGACCTTGGTAGGTGATTTACCAAGGAACTATCATTGTAATTGTAAAAATTTAGTCTTTTTTGGTCCAACGTGGACTTTGTGCTTCATGAGCACATGTTGCAGACCCCCTAAGGGTGAAAGTTCCATTTTTCAATTAGCTTAAAGTGTTATCGTGTGTTATTTCTCTATCAAATGGTTATATTTGTAATGAATTTGAAAATTGTAATCATATTTTATTGAATCCTGAATAGTTTGGGAAAGCAAACCTCTTCAAGGTCTTGTCATCGGCCCATTCCATCAGGCCCAGAATCATTCATTTCAATAAGTCGGAGAAAAATCACGACACTTTACTGGCCAAATTGATAACATTTGATTTCTCGTGCAATTTTGGAGATGAAACTTCAACATTGGGTCTACTTTTCCTAGCCTTATATGACTGTCTTGCACATTCATATCGTTCATTAGCATAAAAAAATCTAGTAACAATTTCATCAAGACCAGGGTGTATAAGATTAGTTACTTGTATCAGCTGATTTTTGAAAGTCTCATTCAAACCTTTCAAGAAAAAATACTGCATCACATCATCAACAGTTATTTTCAAAGTTCTAAATGCCTCTTGAACTTTCCTAATGTTGCTAATGTACTGAAATGGTTCCGAATCATAACTTAATGTCATGGTAGACATCTGTGAAATAGCATTAAACTTCTGAGTTATTGTGGAAGCAAAAGCTGATCGTAAAAGGGCTGTAGCACAAGAGTAAGTTTGTTTATCAGCTTCTTAAGAGTCATTTAAAAAGGAAGCTTTACCCGATATTTGCTGCTTCAATAGCAGCAATTTATCATAATCCGTGTATAAAAACTTACTAACAGTTTCCTCAAATTGTCTTAAAAACAACTCTAAACTTTCACCTTCTGTACTACAAAACACAGGCAATGGTGCTGTTGGACTCCTTAGCAAACTGCGTGAAACCTCAACCAAATTACGGGTGTCTGTGGCAACTGGAGCTTCCAAGATACAGAACACTTCAATTATTTTGTCCTTATACTCCTGAATGTTATCATATTCTCTTTCCAGAACAGACTCATCTTCAGTATCTGACTAAGACAAAGAACAAAATCTTGTTATCCAACACCAGCAATTCATAACGAAACCCTTTAAACTTTAAAATTAACACAGCCTTTTGAAAAGAAGACAAATCAGCAAAGTCACGTATACTATTATAAGACTTAGTTACTTGAGCCCTAATAAAGCCTGTATTAGCTTTTAAAATACCTAATTCTTTAGCATTTTCAGGTAGTGATAAATAAGTACACTAAACAATAATATGCAAAATAATGTAAAATTAGTAAAAGAAATTAAGAGCATTGCGACTAAGATCCACCTATGAATTATGCTAATCTAAGACTACTAATCTCAAGTCCCTGTTCGGGCGCCATGTCGAAAATAATGAATGCTGAAGACAGACATGGCACACAGGGCTAATAAACAACAACAATAAAAATATTAACATTTATTTACAAAAAGTATAATGATCGTCAACGTTTAAATAAGACCCTAGCACCAATGTCACTAAAATAGATCCACTAAGGTTTTCAGCCTATTCCGACCAGCTCTATAAATCTATGAAATAACAAAAATAACGAAATATAACCCTTGCAAGCAAAGCAACGGTAAACACGGGTAAAAAACAAATTCAGTTGTGAAAATCACACCTCAAATAAACTAAAATGCGGAAATCACACCCTGAGTACGCGATTACATGCCAACAAGAAAATACATTAATGTAATTAAACATCTTTAACGATTAAAGTAAGGCTAAAAAATATAATGATATACCTATTCAAACAATTACCAAGTTAAACAAGGTACTACCATAACGAACATAACTTTACAACAAAATATAATATCATTAAGTGGATAAACTTAAAACCCACGTAAATATTTTCGAATATAGAGCCTTAATTTTGAAATAGGATATGAGATTTGGATAATTACTTTAAACAATTAAAGATACTTTGACCTTCAAACCTAAATCGCTAAATATGCCACAAACATAAAAGGACTTACGGGGTTTAAGAGGCTATATCCTTAAGTAGTCGATACAGCAGTCTTCTGTCCAAAGAGTGGGGATAATGATGATGGTTCCCATAAGGGCGAAGACACATAATCCACGATGTTGATAAGGTAGTAAATCATTGTCACAGAGCGGGACGAAGAAATTAAATCACTCCATGGCTGTTTAAAAAATCTTTGATAAATTCTCCATTGCCAAAAAAAAGAAAAAAAAAAAAACAGCCAAATTATGTAAAATGATGATGAGCAGTTAATATACGTCCATGGCCAATAACTGCTCCACGCTTTACACAATGAGAGTTGTTAAACCGACTCCCTTTCCTCCATAAAGTTTTCCTCAAAGTAAATACTCTGCTGATTTTTCTCAGAGGATCTTTAAACTGGAAGATAAAGTAAAACTGGACAGTAGAGCCATCTATTGACATAAACAACCTCTAGACTCCCTTGCCTTCTAATGTTTTTAAATAAATAGCAAAAGAGGCTAGAGGCAAAATAATAATACATTAGATATATATAAAGGCAATAATAAATTTAAAATCATGGAATGAAATTTATTTCACATATCTTCCCAGCGAGCACATGAGGGCCTTGCTGTTCTCTAGGGCATCTGCGGATGCCGTAATCCCTCAACCTCACCCTGAGATCCCATGCATCCAGCTGACGATCAACTCAGATGTCTCGGATGTAATGAAAGACATCCACATCGAAGATGATAGCATATCGGAGGTGTCGGAAGAAACCGAGAAGGACCTTCTGGCTGATGGCCAAGATGAGGAGTCTACTGTGGCTCCAGAGTCGGAAGAAGAGGATGTGCCATCCCGGTCTGTGACGTCGACTCTTGCCCCGGAACCGGTACCTTCTACCTCGTCCACTCCCTAGCCTATAAAGTCGGACAAGACCATGGCTGCGATTCAGACCATGATGACGATCTTCGACGAGAAGATTAAGCAGAGGGATGCGGAGTTTAAGAAGGAGATTCTCCCCCTGTCGCTTCAACGAGGGTCTCAGAAGAGGCTCAACGTCAAGGATCTTCCCTCCTGCTCAGAGATCAACCCTTGGAAGTATGCTGAGTACATGCCTATCACCAACGGGAAGATAGTCCTGTCGGACAAGCTAGGCGCCATCCCCATTGAAGATGTGGAATTCTGGCCGAACTTCGATTCGTACCCTGACTGCTTTATTCGTCTCAAGACGGAATCCGCTTCCAAGGAAGAAACGGAGCCTAAGGAGGTCATCGTCTTCGACCACTCCAAGGCTCAGGCGCTGTTCGCCGGCTGCCTGAAGGAAAGGGGCTACACCAATTCCAAGGTGCCAGCCCCAAGCAAGAAGCACCCATCTTATCTTGCTCCCAACACCACGGTTTTTCCCTTCGCAGAAAAATCTTTCAAAGCAGTACTGAAGGCAGTGGAAGCGGGGAAACCTTGTCCTATCCTCGAGGAGTGTAGGCCCCTCTCCTTAGCTCTGCCACCTGATGACAAAGACTGGAAGGATATCCAGTTGACTTTCCCGGTTGGGAAGTTGGAGGCCGACGTCGCTGGACGACAGTTCAATGAAAACATCCCCAAGCTATCCGATTTCCTACTGCGTAGGGAACAGGATACAAAAGAGAGACTGGCTGCTTCTCTCTCTCTCCAGGTGTCCATGGAGACGATGGCCGGGGAACAGAGGACCCCGGACATGTCCATGGTCCTTGTCAAGACTTATTTGGCAACTCTGATGAAGGACTTCTATAGCTTCGTCAGAGCACGACGGGCGTGCAGGGAGTTCGTGTTCCCATCTGCGACCGTCAAGCACGAAGCTCGGAAGTTGATTCTTTCCAACGTATGGGGAAAAGATCTCTTCCCCTCCGACTTGGTCAAGGAGATTGTCGATAAGGCCGCCACGGAGAATAGGAACCTTCTCCAGAAGTGTGGCATGTCGGCAAAGAGGAAATCTTCTCCGGGTGAGGGTCCCCAGCCTAAGAAGACATCCAAGAGTCCAAGGCTACCACCTTGCCCACCAAAACGACAATTTCCAATGACCGCAACACCATAGTTAGTGGCACAAGCCCAACCCACCTTCCAGATGGTTCCCCAGCAAGTGGTGACTCAGTCACCAGCCATCACCCCGGCTTACGAGAGGCAGTCTACTACCTTTCATGCCAGGGGCAGAAGCTCAGGAAGACACTCCTTTAGACGTCCCTCCAGAGGGAGAGGAGGAAGGGGGCAAGAGATCGAGGAGGCAAGCCCTCCGGAAACAAGAAGCAATGAGTTGCTTCCGGTAAGAGGAAGACTCCGTTTCTTCCAGGATTGCTGGACCTTCGATCCCTGGGCCCACAGCATCGTCAAGAATGGACTAGGCTGGAGCTGGAAGCAATCACCTCCAGCTTTTCCACAATTCTTTCAGCACTCCGGCCCCATTCTGGAAGAATATGTCCGAGAACTCTTAAACAAAAAGGTAATCAAGAGAGCAAAGTCCATCAAGTTTCAGGGAAGACTGTTCTGTGTTCCCAAGAAAGACTCAGACGAACTCAGAGTCATTCTGGACTTGTCTCCTCTCAACAAGTTCATCAAGAACAACAAGTTCAAGATGCTAACCCCTCAGCATATAAGGGCCCTATTGCCCAGAAAGGCATACACAGTCTCAATAGACATGGCAGACGCCTACTGGCACATTCTGATGAATCGCCAGATCTCCTCCTACCAAGGATTCAGGCTTCAGAAAAGAAAGTAAACTTTCAGAGCCATGTCCTTCGGGCTCAACATAGCCCCAAGGGTCTTCACGAAGCTTGCAGAGACTATCGTTCAACAACTACGCCTACAAGGTGTTCAGGTAATGGCCTACATGGACGATTGGCTGGTGTGGGCAGCATCGGAAATGGAATGCCTGCAAGCATCTAAGAAAGTGATTCAATTCCTGGAACATCTAGGATTCAAGATCAATGCCAAAAAGTCTCGACTATCTCCAACTCAAAATTTCCAATGGCTATGTATACATTGGGACCTACAGACACACCGTCTCTCCATTCAATTAAAGAAGAGGAGAGAAATAGCGAGGTCTGTCAAGAGACTCCTCAAATCCAAATGGATTTCAAGACTTCAACAGGAGCGTGTGCTCGGCTCCCTCCAATTCGCTTCGGTGACAGACCCAGTGCTAAAAGCGCAGCTAAAAGATGCATCAAGAGTCTGGAGAAGATACGCATCAAACGCTCGAAGAGATCTCAAGAGACCACTCCCGTCTCGGCTTCGATCACTCTTCAAGCCATGGTCGGAGGCCACCAAGGTCAAGAGGTCAATACCTCTACAACTACCTCCACCCTCAGTTATCATCCACACAGACGCATCGCTGGAAGGATGGGGGTGTCACTCCCATCTACGCAAAACTCAAGGAACTTGGTCCTCCCTGTTCAAGACGTTTCACATCAACCTCTTGGAGGCCATGGCAGTCTTCCTCACACTGAAGAGATTATCTCCTCGCCCCTCAATCCATGTGCGACTGACGTTGGGCAGCGATGTGGTGGTCAGATGTCTAAATCGCCAAGGCTCACGATCGCCTCAACTCAACAATGTGATATAAGCCATCCTCCGCCTGGCGGAGAAGAAGAGATGGCACTTATAACCTCCAAGGATTCCGCAATGTGACGGCGGACGCTCTATCCAGGACAGCCCCGATAGAGTCGGAATGGTCCCTAGACGCAGAATCATCCTCCTTCATCTTACGTCGAGTCCCAGAACTGCAGATTGACCTCTTCGCAACGAGCGACAACAAGAAACTTCCTCGATACGTGGCCCCGTACGAGGACCGTCGTGTGGAAGCAGTGGACGCCATGTCCCAGGACTGGAACAGATGGACCAAGATTTACCTGTTCCCACCACCCAACCTTCTGCTCAAGGTCCTCACCAAGATGAGATCCTTTCAAGGAACGGCAGCCCTAGTGGCTCCCAAGTGGCCCAGGAGCAACTGGTTCTCCCTGATTCTGGAATTAAAACCGAAGCTGATTCCACTGCCGAACCCAGTTCTGTCTCAACAAGTTCAGAAGTCGACTGTCTTTGCTTCATCACAGAAAACCAGAGCCCTTCATTTTCTCTCCCTTGCTGTAAAGAAAAGGTTTGGAATCTCGAATAATAGCCTAGACTTCTTGGAGGAATATAAGTCAAAATCTACCAGAAGGCAATACGAGTCATCTTGGAAGAAATGGGTAACATTTGTCAAGGCAAAGAATCCGAAAGAAATCACGATGGATATCTGCCTCTCCTTCTATATCCACCTTCATGAATAAGGTTTAGCAGCCAACACTATCACTACATGTAAATCTGCCCTGACAAGACCCTTGCTTTATGCCATCCAAATAGACTTGTCTAACGAAATCTTTAGTAAGGTGCCGAAGGCCTGCGCTAGACTTAGACCTATTTCATGGTCTCTCGACAAAGTGCTACATTTTACCTCAAGCTTGGACAATGAAACTTGCCCTCTGAATGATTTGTCCCAGAAAGTTATTTTCTTGTTTGCTTTAGCCTCAGGGGCTAGAGTTAGTGAAATTGTGGCATTATCTAGGGAGGAGTACCACATCCGCTTCGCTGACACGGGCGAGCTCACCCTCTTTCGTGATCCAACGTTTCTGGCTAAGAACGAGTTACCCACAAAGAGATGGGGTCCCTGGAGAATCTGCCCTCTGAAGGAAGATGCCTCTCTGTGTCCAGTGGAGAGTCTAAAGGTCTATCTTCGCAGAACTTCAGACTTCGGAGGAGGACAACTCTTTAAAGGAGAAACATCGGGGTCAAACTTGTCACTTAAACAACTACGGGCGAAGATCACCTACTTTATTCACAGAGCGGATCCTGACAGTACACCCGCAGGTCATGATCCTAGGAAGGTCGCCTCTTCCCTGAACTTCTTCCAACTAATGGACTTTGAAAGTCTTCGTTCTTTTACTGGATGGGAGTCATCCAGGGTGTTCTTTAAACACTATGCGAAGCAAGTGCAAGAAGTTGAACGATATGCGGTGGCAGCAGGTAGTGTTCTAAAACCTGCCGCTTAGTGCTGTGAGGAACAGTGAATTTTTATGGGACTAAAAATTCTAAAGGGTGTATATGTTGGCCCTAGTGTGTAACTAAGTAGTGGTCGTCATAGTAATGGCGATACGGACTGTTCTAATATACCTAGGTGATATAACATACATTGAACACTAGTGCTGCGTGTCCTGTACACGAGTGTATTTTGAGACATTCTCAGAAAGACATTATAATTCCATATGGATATTGAAGTGTGTGGCAAGTTTTCCTTTTCAGGTACTACAAATAATTCTGTTTATGTCAATGTGCCTATGTTATGTAACTGATTCTCAATTACAATTTTATACTATTTACATGTATGCTCAAATTTTATATTTTCACATGTATGCTCATCCTCATTTATTTATTTAAATAAATGTTAAAATGGTTTTATGCATCTTCTTTCGCCCTAAAACATTTTTAATAAAGATACTGTGAGAGTATTTTTTTTCCAACCCTTCTTCTGCATGATGTATTGAACAGTAATGATACTTTTGTTCCTACGCTTACACAAACCTTTCCATTGAAATGTAACTTGTTCTACCACTTGATACAAACTTGGGCTACAGACATGCAATGAGGCCTGCATGTCTCCTTAGAGAGCTGAGACGGTTAAGTGTAACATGCAACTTCGAGACTTTTCCCTGAGTCTGGTTCGACTCTTCCCTGTAGGGGGCATGAAGCACTAACATTATATATGTTAAGCGGAAACGGCTATTACGGTGTTGTAGGCCTCTTAGGTCCTACAGACCAAGGAAATATTGACTGGAACACGAAGGCACAACTGGGAAATCCATGATACATTAATGCTCTGGTAAACTTCTTGAGTGAAGCGAAAAATATATTTTTGGGTGAGATAGCCATGTCATCCTGATGGACCTGCCCTCCTTTCTTGGAAAGGCCTTAGCAGGCTCCCTCCCTATCTTACTCTATCTGGAGTTATTGACCAAATGCTAAAAGGAATGAAATGGCGGGCGGATGCTACGTCATCCAAGATGGCGACGTGGCATGACGTCATCCGAGTGCCCATAACAGTAACGGAGGAGGAGAACTTTGTAACGGCTCCTCCCATATCTTGCCACTTATTCCCCCTCGAAGCGTAAACGCTATGTGGGGTGCAGATAGCTATGTGGTGTGTCAAAAATACGTCCCCTGTTATATTGCGATATCCTAAAAGGCAACTTTAAAGATATTCGCGGCAGAAGTTATAATTCTGGAGACCTTTAGTTAAATTATCTGGGAATATCCACTGTAGTCAAATCTACCCTAGGAAGCTACTGAAGGAACCTTCCATCAGGACAACATGGCTCTCTCACCAAAAAATAGATTTTTCGCTTTGCTCAAAATCCGTTTATTATTATTATTATTATTATCATTATTATTATTATTATTATTATTATTATTATTATTATTATCATTATTATTATTATTATTATTATTATTATTATTATTATTATTATTATTATTATCATTATTATTATTATTATTAGCTAAGCTACAACCCTAGTTGGATAAGCATGATCCTATAAGCCCAAGGGCTCCAACAGGGAAAAATAGCCTATTGAGGAGAGGAAATAAGGAAAAAGATGAATGATATGAGAAGCAATGAACAATTAAAATAAAATAATAACAACCTTAAAACATATATTTCATATAAAAACTATAAAAAGACATATGTCGGCCTGTTCAACCTATAAAACATTTGTTGCAAGTTTGAAATTTTGAAGTTTCCCTGATTCAACTACCCAATTTGGAAGAATATTCCACAACTTAGTCATAGCTGGAATAAGACCTCTAAAATAATGTGTAGTACAGAAGCTCATGGTGTTGAAGGCCTGACTATTAGAATTAAGCACATGCTTAATATTACGAACAGGATGGAACTGTCTGGGAAGAGCTGAATGTAAAGGATGGTCAGAATTATGAAAAAATATTATGCAACATGCATAATGAACTAATTGAACAATGTTGCCAGAAATTAATATCTGGATTAGGAATAAGAAATTTAATAGACCATAAGTTCCTGTCCAACAAATTAAAATGAGAATCAGCAGCTGAAGACCAGAAAGGAGAACAATACTAAAAACAAGGTAGAATGAAAGAATTAAAACACTTCTTCAGAATAGATTGATCACCAAAAATCTTAAGACTTTCTTCATAAGCCAATTTTGGGCAATTGAAGAAGACACAGACCTAATGTGTTTCTCAAAAGTAAATTTTCTGTCGAGAATTACAACTAAAATTTTAAAAGTCATTTAGAGTTAAAGAAACATTATCAATGCTGAGATCCGGATGTTGAGGAGCCACTGTCCTTGACTTACTTACAATCATACTTTGAGTTTTGTTAGGATTCAGCTTCATACACCATAATTAGGACCATGCACTAATTTTAGCTAGATCTCTATTAAGGGATTCACCAACCCCAGATCTATATTTAGGAGATATAATTCATGCAAAGAGAGTAGCATCATCTGCATACGCAACAAGCTTATTTTCTAGGCCAAGCCACATGTCATGTGTATATAGTATGAAAAGATAGGCCAAGAACACTACTCTGAGGAAAACCAAATATCACATTCCTATAATTACTATTGTGTACATCAACAAATACTCTTTGCATTCTATTACTTAAAAATTCATTAATGATGCTAAGCAACGACCCACTCACTCCCAACTGTTTGAGTTTGAAAACAGGGGCCTCATGATTAACATGGTCAAAGGCAGTACTAAAATTAAGGTCAAACATACGAACTTCCTGACCACAATCCACGGATTTCTGTACAGCATTGGAGATTGTAAGAAGGGCACCACGTGCTCCAAGGCCTTTACAAAAACCAAATTGTAAGCTAGGAAACAGATGATTACCTTCAGGAAACCTATTAAGGCGTTTTGCAAAAGATGTTTAAAAACTTTAGATAATATGGGAGTTATGGAAACTGGACGGTAATCAGTTGGACTTGAGCTATCACAAACACATTTACATAGCGGAGTAACATTACCAATTCTCCAAGCGCTAAGAGCTCCTCTTCTTGCTAACTTGCGTAAAATAACAGATAACTTTTGGAGCAAAGAAGTCTGCAGTTTTCATATAAAACAAAGGAAAATATCATTTTGGTCTACACCTCCATATGCATCAAGGTCCATCAAAAGAGCTATAATTTTACGAGATTGAAAACCTTAACTAGTTAGTTTAGCCTCAAGGAAACATGAATGAGGAAGTTCGAGTTTCTCATTACTCTGCATACTGTCAAACACATCAGCCAAAATGGGTGCCTTTTCCTTTGGACAGTGAGTGACTGAGCCATCTGATTTAAGTAAAGGAGGAACTGTTGCATCTTCACCAAAGAGTACAGATTTAAGGGTAGTCCACCACTTAGGCTCCTAGGTTGTACCAAATAGGGGTGCAGGCCAGCTCAACACCGCCGACTCAACACCGCTAACTCAGCACCGCTGACTCAACACCAGGACAACTCAACACCGGGACAACTCAACACCAGGACAACTATAAAACTATGAAACACACACAATATATATATATATATATATATATATATATATATATATATATATATATATATATATATATATATATATATATATATATATATATATATATATATATATACAAATACAGTGAACCCTCGTTTATCGCGGTAGATAGGTTCCAGACCCGACCGCGATAGGTGAAAATCCGCGAAGTAGTGACACCATATTTACCTATTTATTTAACATGTATATTCAGGCTTTTAAAACCTTCCCTTGTACGTAGTACTGTTAAAAAACTACCCTTTAATGTACAGAACACTTAATGCATGTACTACAGTATCCTAAAGTAAAACAGGCACAAATATTAAAGGCGACTTTATATCATGCGTTTCCTAAACACGCCAAAAAGCACGATAAAAAATTGCAACCAATGTTTTGTTTAGTTCATCTCTGATCACAATGAAGAAACAAACGCATTTACACATCTGTGTATAGGTTAGTTTTTGCATCGATTATATTGATTATTCAGTAGAGTATGTTGATTTTGTTATTACAATGTTTTACCTAATTTTTCTTAGGACTTCCAAATGAAATGTTTTTCTTTATGACGCCGCCTGAAACGACGGCGCCATAAAGTACGCTCAGTAAACAAACGAAGGCATTTAACGCGCATGATGAAAGTGATAAATAATTATATTACAGTAAAAGCTTTTATAAAATATGTTATTACAAATATTATTTACCGTATCTATATAAAATCATATATACGTAGCAAAGCAGGAAAACAATTTACGAGAGAGAGAGAGAGAGAGAGAGAGAGAGAGAGAGAGAGAGAGAGAGAGAGAGAGAGAGAGAGAGAGAGAGAGAGAGAGAGAGAGAGTTGTTTTACATTCGTAAATGTAAATTTAAAAAAAAAGAAAAGCCCCATTTCATATAAAATAGATTACAAATATTTTACTTTATCATATCACAGTAGTCTGTATAATACTGTAAAGTTCAGTACAGTATGTTGTTGTTATAGTCGTGGCGATGAAATTCTCACGAAAAAAAAACACGCCATTTGATTACAACAGCTGATTCTCTCTCTCTCTCTCTCTCTCTCTCTCTCTCTCTCTCTCTCTCTCTCTCTCTCTCTCTCTCTCTCTCTCTCTCTATCTCTCTCTCTCTCTCTCTCTTCGTGTTATACAATACTTACATTTAGATGAAGAAACTAAAATTAGTTTTCTTAGTGTCAATTAAATACAAAACGAAATAATTATGCCGAGTCTACATCCATTTCAATCATAGCTAAAAATACGGCATCCGATTTCATCAGCAAACCACTATTTTTTGGGAAACATAATTTTATTCTAGAAAATTGCTACTCTTCAAATAGTTAATTGCACATTAAGAAAGCGTGTGTTTTAAAAATCGAGTATTGTTGACTTCTTTTTGTTTTACTTTTGGCTGTGATTAGATCAGATGACATCTAGCTACCGCTCTGAGAGTGTACGAATACACTAACAAAGTATCGTTTATACCATTTCTTAACTTATTCAAACCGTCTACAGTATACAGTTGATATTACATAAGCACCAATGTGTTATAACCTATCAAATTTTTTTGTTTATTACATTTAAACCCCCCTCTATCTCTCTCTCTACCTCTCTCTCTCTCTACCTCTCTCTCTCTACCTCTCTCTCTCTCTTTACCTCTCTCTACCTCTCTCTCTCTCTCTCTCTCTCTCTCTCTACCTCTCTCTCTCTCTCTCTCTCTCTCTCTCTCTCTCTCTCTCTCTCTCTCTCTACTTCTCTCTCTCTCTCTCTACCTCTCTCTCTCTCTCTCTGTGGGCTACTTTTCACTACCTCCCATTCCTTACCTCTCTCTATCTCTCTAACAAATGATATCTTTGTTGCTCCTCAAAGTTTCATTAATATTGAAAATCAATCATGATTAAATTTTCCTTACTTTCTCCAATCTCGCACCATCGGTCACATCGCGGAATTTTCGAAATTTCCGGAAAATCCGCGAATTATGTATATACATGGGTTATGAAAAAAATCCGCGAAATGGTGAATCCGCGATGGTCGAACCGCGAAGTAGCGAGGGCTCACTGTATATACTTGTTTTACTTGTCTCTTTTTATTGAACAATGGGAACACTTCTTTATTCCAAACTACTTTCTCTCATGATTCTCCTTGTTATATATATAAACTACCAATCAGATGTAAATGACCTGTAGATCATATAATTGCTTTGTTTTTCGATATTGAGTATCAGATTAATGTAAATGTTGCAACCAACGTTCTCTTCCAAACAGAAGAATTCTGTGTAATCCAGGCCCACTATAGTCTATCAAGAAATTTTCTTCTCTCCCTTCTTCTGGAATGTAAATCTTGTACTGGTGTAGCAACTCTAACTCTTGAAAATCTGCAGGAGTCGGTGGAGGAGCACTTACGGGGTTCTTTTGCGTTTAATCCTTTTTCTCATAGCTGAGGCATCAGGCAATAATCCAAGCGTAATTTGTGATACATTTGTTAATATCTCACTTATTACTACACTTGGGTTTTCAATAGTTTCTACTGCACGTTGTTTCAAGGCTGTGTAAATTTTAGCCACTTCAACATTGGGTGCAGATGAATTATGGGAATGCTTGTTTACTTCCTTGATAACAGATCCAAATTTAGTATGAATCCTTTAATTGAACCCAGCACATTGATCACAACGCCAAGATTTTATATTATTATCTAGTTTACTAAACTTATCAAACACAAATAAATGTCCTTCATATGTAAATTTTTCTTTTCCTCTTTGGCTAAGAATTTCTATTTTGGGTGAGATGAAAAATTTATATTTCTTTATATTTCAGAAATATTTTCCAAATTTCTAAGTATTGGGCTTGATGTAAAGAGACGGACAGCAACACTTTAGTATGGCAATATACTTATTCAGATTAACTGAACTGAACTGAACTGAACAATATACTAATACCATTAACACTAAAAAGGTTAATCTTATAATTCCTTAACCACTCAATATCGAAAATACAAAACAAATATATGATCTACAAGTCATTTGCATCTGATCGGTAGTTTATATATATATATATATATATATATATATATATATATATATATATATATATATATATATATATATATATATATAAATATTACAAGTAGAACCATGAGAGAATGTAGTTTGGGTTAAAGAAGTGTTTCCATTGTTCACTAAAGACAGACAAGTAAAACAAGTATATATATATATATATATATATATATATATATATATATATATATATATATATATATATATATATATATATGTATATATATATATATATATATATATATATATATATATATATATATATATATATATATATATATATATATATATATATATGTGCGTGTGTTTTATAGTTTTATAGCTGTCCTGGTGTTGACTTTTCTCGGTGTTAAATTGTCCCGGTGTACCGGTTTCAAATTACCCCCTCTAAATCTTACCCCCCGGTAGTTTGAAACCGGATTCAGACTACCGGGGGGTAAATTGAAACCGGTTTCAAGCTACCCCCGGGGGTAATTTGAAACCGGTTTTAAGCTACCACCCTGGCTTCAAACTACCCCCCCCCCTCGTTTTTGCGCAGGATCTCATTATTTATGAATATTAATAAATTGCTTTTGATCAGGGTCAACACAATCATTAGGGTATATGTATTTACATGTACTGTTTCACCTATTGGTATCGTTTATTAATATACAGCCTTTATTCGTTTTATGTTTATATCTTAGCTAATAAATGTCGAAAATTCCGTTATCAGTCATGGGCGCATATTTTTCCGAGACAGGGAGACGAGGTGGAATTTTATTTTGACGGCTATTTTTTCCATAATTTGAAATATTTCATAATTATATTGCAAGCAAATATTATATAAGGTATAATCAACATATTGATCATAAGTATATATATATATATATATATATATATATATATATATATATATATATATATATATATATATATATATATATATATATATATATATATATATATATATATATGTATGTTGTAAATACTATATCATTCATGATATCTGTAAATAATTGTCACTTTCAATAAAGCAAGATTGTAAGCACTTATAACAGTTTTAATAAAACAAGATACAGTATATGCTGTTTGTTTCTACTGTACTTACATTGGTTGTTTGTATACGAAAACACCTGGACTACAGTAAAGTCGTACACTTTATAGCCCTCTATGGATTACATTGAACACAGCTTGTGTTAATCTCACAACTGATATTTGCCTAAAGGCAGGCAGCTGTGTGTTATCATGGGCTAAATGAAATCCTATTTAAACCATCTTCCAGAGTAGTGAGTGATGAATTCGTGTATGAATTTTTTTTTCTCTGTTGTTGATCTCGAAATGGAAAATTATTGAAAACCTGTCATAAAATGTTTAAGAATTTTACCTGAAATGTATCGTAAAGAAAAAAAAAAAGACCTGGCAACATAGTCACCTGTACATTTCCATGTGGTTTATATAAGACTTCTGCCCCTTTGTCATAGCTCCATTCTTTCTTATTACTCATTTCATCAAATGACAAAACAGCAATACCTAGTAATCGAGACTTCATACCATCTTTAAAGTCCTCTGGTTTAAAATGAATAGAGCTAACAGTAGCTTACACAACGTTAATTCTGTCTGCACGACAACATGCATGTTGGTAATTTACTATGCATTATCACTTAGAGAATAAATAAATAAACAGAAAGATATATGGACACAAGGAGTTCTATTGTTATATTGCATCTATGGGTATAGTCACACCCTTTTAAGAGCAAACTCGGAGCCCAATAGCGGCATTGCCAGTTCGCTTGGGTCATTTTCAAAGCACACCTGGCTTGACCGTTTTAATCTATGGGCGAGCCAAGAAAAGGAGAAAAGAGTCAACTAATAAGTCATTCACGCGGATTTGAACGGTCTAAGAATATAATCCTTTAATTTGATGCTCTCTCCAAATTGTTTCCTTCGCTCTTTTTGTTTGCAACCACGTGGTGACACGTTGAAACTCTTAAATATAACAAAGAGCATAATTGTTATAAAACGATTATCATACTAACAGAAATAATCTTAATTTTAATATCAAATGAATTCATTTCTCAATTCTGATTGATTATTAAAAGACAGAATTCTTTACAAAGTATTTAATTAACTATGTTTCATATGGTATATTTACTTAGGTGATTGTATTGTTTTAGGGTTTATTTAATTAATCGACAAATTTTTTTTACAACAAAGGTTGTGTTAGCAAACGTGGTTATGGTGACTTCGTCAGATGAAGTTAGTGCTATCACAATAGATTGAACGAATTACTTAATTCAGACCATTTTCTTGTCTTCAATTATAATGTTATCAGTATGCTTAATACCCTTGACCCAATTTTCCTTGCATATCTAAAACAAAGTCGTTTTTTTATATGTTGTTTGCATCTGTGACACGTTCGATTGCTTGGTCAATTCCTAATTTAACAATTTCATTATCATTTCCCATTTAAAAAAAACTGATAGACATTGTATGCCATATAATTCACTAATACACAATATTTGGTCTTAAATACAAAATTATACTATTTTTCCTACTGCTGCGAAGCCCGCATTAATGCATGATACATATTTGCAATGTCACATGAATTATCTCTCATTCTGATGAGGGGGTAACTTGAAAACAGAGGGGGTAACTTGAAACCGGTTTAAAACTACCCCCCCCCCGGTAATCTGAAACCAGTTTCAAGTTACAGGGGGGGGGGGATGTAGTTTGAAACTGGGGGTAACTTGAAACCTTTACACCGGTGTCGAGTTGTCCTGGCATTGAGTCGGCGGTGTTGAGTTGGCGGTGTTGAGTCGGCGGTGTTGAGTTGGCGGTGTTGAGTCGGCGGTGTTGAGTTGTCCCTTTCCCACCAAAAAGGGTTTCCTTTATGGTTAAATTGTATTCCGATTCAGTTCAAGCATAAACTCTATGAGCAATAGCTCTTAAGCTGGGTATAGTTATTCCAGGTCAAATCTGATCTATTACCCTTCTCCAAATAAGCACGTCTGAAATCATCATTGAACCATGGCTTGTCCTTCACTCAGTACCTTAGCACATGAGAAGGGATACGCCTCTCAATGATGTTGACTAGATTCTCATTGAAAGGGACAACAAAATCAACACTACTTTACAATTGAGACCAATTTAAACCCAGAAGTTCATGCAAAATTCCAGTTTGCTTGAGATTTCATATAAATCTTACATGCGTATGAAACATCAAGGACAGGTTGCTCATTCTTCACTACCAATGAAATCAAGGCATGATCAGATGTCCCAACTGGAGAACCAACCTTACTTGGTATAACACCAGGAGAGTTGGTATATATGAGGTCCAAACAGTTACCAGACCTGTAAGTAGCTTCACTTATGATTTGCTCACAGCCTGATTCAGAGGCAAAGTCTACAGCTCCTAAGGCATGGTGATCGGTAGGAGAAAACGGATTTTCAGCGTAGTGAAAAATCTATTTTTGGGTGAAAGAGCCATGTCATCCTGATGGAAGTTCCTTCGTTGGTAGCTTCCTAAGTTATATGTGACTACAGTGATATATCCCAGAGAATTTACCGAAGGTACCCAGAATTCTAACTCCTGGAGCGAGTATCCCTTAAATCTCTCCAAGGGATATCGCGAAAGGACGTATCTTGACACGTCTCACAGCTATTTACAACCCAAATAGCCTTTCATTACGAGAGGGAATGTGGCAAGAAAAAAAATAGGAGAGTCTTAGAGAGGTAAACACTCGACTCTCCTAATGTACTGTAAAATAGTTCGGGCTTCCGCCGCTATGCGGCGCCACCAACCATTCTTCCGTAGCTTTTAAAGTATTTATTACAGATACAGTACCATAGGGAGGGATAAACACCCTTTAACCAAAGGAGGGTGGGTCCATCAGGACGACATGGCTCTATCACCCAAAAATAGATTTTTCACTACGCTCAAAATCCGTTTTTCGGGCTTAGGCCATATCGTGCTGATGGAAGTTTACCAGAGCATTAATGTGTCTGTGGATTTAATTGTGCCATTATCTCGAGTTGACTATTTCATAATTGGACATAAAGACCAAAGACACTTGATGTTACCGCAATATATCAATCAACTGACCACGTCATGTGCCAGTTCTTCCTGCCTCCTACAGGGAAAGTCTGTATAGACTCTAGGAAAAAACCCGAGGATTATGAGTTCAAGGAAAAATTTAGCAAACAGAAGTATATTGTGTCATATATACGTAAAGAGTAGTTTGTATCAGGTACTGAATAGAGTACTGTACCTCCCAAGTCTGCCAATCAGACAAGTTTATGTTCACGTAGGAATCATAATACAGTAACAAACATAGTACAACCAAACTTATCTGTTTGCATAACAAGGGATCTTGTTCCTTAAGATCTCAAGAGGATGAAGGATGCTCTGAATATAATCAAATAATCTTACGGCGAGATAGACGCAAAGATTCCTTCCATAGTTTATTAACAAGAAACACAGAAGTTATGATTAAATCATATATTTTATGCTATACATAGACATAAAAGCATAATGGTAATAACAAAATAAATAGGTTTCGTCTACCAGAGAAACATTAGCACTCAATGAAATAGAAAATTTCAATAAATGTTATTACTAAAAACATCACGCATAAATATGGTGGCACACATGTCAAACATTATGCTTAAGTTCACTTAACTGAGTAAGACAGTATATAATGTCCATATCGACACTCAATATCATGATATACCGAAGTCTATCATGTACACCCTTCACTAACAGTCCCAATTAGTGCACTGTCCTTCGCAGTAATCAAACTACAGGTTTTATTACACAGCCTGCAGCCACCACATGAAGTTTTATTTCTTGCAGTTGCCTTGCATAGGGCTTGAAAAATACTCTGGAGGACTTCCAACCAGTATAAGCATGCAGATTATCAAACGACATAGTTTGGAAAAAATTGAGAGACGAGGCAACCTTTCTCGGATCATGACCTGCGGGTGTACTATCAGGATCCGCTCTGCGAATAAAGTAAGTGATTTTCGCCCTTATCTGTTTCAAAGATAATGTCGAACCAGAAGTCTCTCCCCTAAAAGGTTGGCCTTCCCTAAAGTCTGAAGTTCTACGAAGATAGACCTTTAAGCATTCCACTGGACAGAGAGATGCTTCTTCCTTCAGAGGGCAGATTCTCCAGGGGCCCCATCTCTTAGTGGGTAGCTCATTCTTGGCGAGAAACGTCGAATCCGGAAAGAGATTTAGTTCACCATTTGGTGTAAACTGTATGTGGCCGTCATCCCTCGAGAGGGCCACTATTTCACTAACTCTGGCTCCTGAGGCTAGTGCAAATAAAAATACCACTTTCTGAGTCAAGTCTTTTTAGCGAGCAATCTTCATTGTTCAAGGTTGAAGCCAGATGAAGCACCTTACCCAAGAACCATGAAATAGCCCTAGGAGGGGCTGCAGGTCGAAGTTCAGCACAGGCTTTCGGAATCTTATTGAAGATTTCATTAGAAAAGTTCACTTGGAAGGCATAAAGAATCGGTCTAGCCAAGGCAGATTTGCATGTCGTAATCGTATTAGCCCCTAGTCCTTGTCCGTGAAGATGGATGAAGAAGGATAAGCAGAAATCTGTAGAAATCTCTTGAGGTTTCTTCGCCTTAACAAAGGCCACCCATTTCTTCCAGGAAGATTCGTATTGTCTTCTCGTTGACTTTGACTTGTACTCTTCTAAGAAGTTAATACTGCCTGCCGAAATCCCGAACCTTTTCTTGACCGCTAGGGTGAGAAAATCATGAGATGAAGGTTCTGGGTTTTCTCTGATGAAGCGTAGACAGTCGATTTCTGTACTAGCTGAGTCAGAACTGGTTCCGGCAACGGGATCAGCTTCAGGTGTAGTTCTGTTATCAACGGAAACCATACACTGCCTGGCCACTTGTGGGCCACTATCGCTGCCCATCCCCGAAAGGATCTCAGTTTGTCGAGTGCTTCCAACAGAAGGTTGGTTGGTTGGAACAGGTAAATCCTGGACCACCTGTTCCAATCCGGGGACATTGCGTCCGTAGCTTCCGCTAGAGGATCCTCATACGGGGCTACGTACCGGGCCAACTTCTTGTTGTCGCTCGTTGCGAAGAGATCTACTTGCAATCCTGGGACTTTGTTCAATATGAACGAGAATGATCCTGCGTCTAGGGACCATTCGGACTCTATCAGGCTGAACCTCGATAGAGCGTCCACTGTCACATTGTGGAATCCTTGAAGGTGGATTACTAATAAGTGCCATTTCATCTTCTTGGACAGATGAAAGATTGCTAGTATCACATGATTTAGCTGAGGCGATCTCGAACCTTGTCGATTTATGCATCTCATAACCACTTTGCTATCTAGAACAAGACGAATGTGGATAGAGCGGCGAAGTTTCAGTTTCTTCTGGGAAAGAAACACTGCCATGGCTTCCGGGTAATTGATGTGGAAGGACTTGAAGAGGGGGAACCAAGTTCCCTGTACCTTTCGATGATGAGAATAACCCCCCCCCCCTCCTTCCTTTGAGGCATCCGTGTGGACGGTGACTGCAGGAGGGAGTGGTTGCAAGGGTACTTTTCCTCTTAAGCTCTTCACTTCCGACCATGGCTTGAGAATTGATTGTAGACGACTTGGTAGTGGTCTTAGTAGATCTCTTCGATCGTTGTAAGCGAATTTTCTCCAGATCCCTGATGCATCTTTTAGACGTGCTCTCAAAAGTGGGTCTGTCAAAGAGGCAAACTGGAGAGACCCCAACACTCCCTCCTTTTGTCTTCTTGATATTTTTCGGGATTGAAGAAGATTTTTGACGGCCCCTTCTATCTCCTTTCTCTTTGCCATCGGCAACGAGAGGCAATGTGACTGTAAGTCCCAGTGAACTCCCAGCCACTGGAACTTTTGAGCTGGAGACAGCCGAGACTTTTTCAAGTTTATCTTGAACCCTAGATACTCTAGGAACTGGATCACCTTTATGGAGGCTTGCACGCATTCCTCCTTGGATGCTGCCCACACCAGCCAGTCGTCCAGGTAAGCCATTACCTGAACACCCTTGAGGCGTAGTTGTCGAGTAACTGCGTTCGCAAGCTTTGTAAATATTCTCAGTGCGATGTTCAAACCGAAGGGCATGGCTCTGAAGACATATCTTTCTTGGAGCTTAAACCCTAAGTAGGGGGAAACCTGACGGTTGATTGGTACATGCCAGTACGCATCCGTCATGTCTATGGAGACTGTGTATGCCCTTTTGGGCAGAAGGGTCCTTATGTGCTGAAGCGTCAGCATTCTGAACTTGTAGTTCACAATGAACTTGTTGAGTGGAGATAAGTCCAGAATGACTCTGAGCTTTTCCGAATCCTTTTTTGGAACACAGAATAGCCTTCCTTGAAACTTGATGGACTTTGCTTTCCGTATTACTTTCTTGTACAGTAATTCTTGAACATATTCTTCCAAAACTGGGGTTGAAGGTTGGAAGAAATGAGGAAAGCTTGGTGGAATCAGGTTCCAACTCCACCCTAGTCCCATCTTGATCAGGCAGTGGGCCCAAGGATCGAAGGTCCACCGATCCTGAAAATGGAGAAGTCTCCCTCCTACTGGCAGCATCTCACTTTGAGTGCTGGTTGGAGGATTTACCTCCTTGGCCACGTCCACCCTTGTAGCCTCTTCCTCTGAAGGGGCGTCTAGAGAAACCTCGAAAGGATCCTCGAAACTTTGGCTTAAAAGAAGCCGATTGCCTTTCAAAGGTTGGGGTGAAAACTGGCGACTGTATCGCCAGTGTTTAGGGCACCAGTTGAAAGGTGGTGGTAGGTTGTGCAACTGTGTGGGACACTGTGGCCACAGGAAGCTGTTGGTGTTACTGCCTTGGTTGAGAGGGCAACCGAGGCCGTTTAGACTTGTTCTTCGGCTGGGGACCTCCTTCAACCGAAGATTTCCTCTTTGAGGATAAGCCCCACTGGGAGAGCAGATTTCTGTTCTCCGAGGCAGCCTTATCTACGACCTCTTTGACCACATCACTAGGAAAGAGGTCTTTTCCCCATATATTAGAAGCTATTAGCTTCCTGGGTTCGTGTTTTACGGAGGCGGAAGCAAACACGAACTCTCTACAAGCCGTCCTGGCACTGACAAAGTTGTACAGGTCCTTAGTTACTGTAGCCAAGTGAGCCTTGGCAAAGACCACATACATGTCCGGGGTATCGGAAATGCTAGCCATTGTTTCTAGCCCTGTTTGGAGAGACATAGACGCAGCCAGGCGTTCTTTAGTCTCGTGTTCTCTTCTTAAGAGAAACTCTGACAGCTTTGGGAGGTCCTCGTTGAACTGTCGTCCAGCAATATCGGCCTCCAGCTTCCTGACTGAGAAGGTAACATGAACGTCCTTCCAGTCTTTATCATCTGAAGGGAAAGCAAGGGAGAAAGGCTTTCATTCTTCTAGCGTGGGACAGGGTTTTCCTGCCCTCGTCGCCTTCAGGGCTGCTTTAAGCCCTTTATCCATAAGGGGAAAAGCACGTTGAGGGTCAGCAATAAATGATGGGTATTTCTTGCTCAAAGCCGGCACCTTTGAGCTAGTGAATGCCCTCTCTATTAGGTTTGACGTAAGCATACCTTGCGCCTTACCGAGCTCAAAGACAATTACTTCTTTGGGCTCCGTCTCTTCTTTGGCTACCGGTTCATTTTTGAGCCGGACATAACAGTCCGGGTAGACCCCTCTGCTGGGCCAAAACTCAATCTCCTCCACTGGAACGGAACCCAGTTTCTCCGAGAGGAAGATCCTGCCTGCTGACATAGGCATATGTTCCGCATACCTCCAGGGGTTAACGTCGGAGAATGCAGGAAGGTCCTTAATGTTTAGCTTCTTCGGGGCTAGGCGTGAAGAAATTAACTGCTCAATTTCTGTCCGGAAAGTGATCTCTTTCTTGGTAGACCTCTTCTGTAAGTCATAAACCATTGACATTAAGGACTGGAGAGTACTAGTAATTGTCTCCAGATGAGGCGGTTGTGAAGATGTTGAGGGGATCTGGCTCAGCCACCGCAGCCGAAGAAACCGAAGCCACTTCGACGTTCTCCACATCACTAGCAGGAAGGACAACTGCCTCCTGGTCTAACTCTTCTACATTAGGATTCTTCTCGGTCTCCTCAGAGACGACAGACATATTGTCGTCTAAATGGATACTTTCCAAAGTATCCGCAACATCAGGCTCTTTAGGCTTCTGAACCTGAATCTGCACCAAAGGGATTACAGGTTTCGTCTGGGGAATGATAGCGTCATCACGCGCTCCGGGGAAGAGACAGTCCCTCATCCTAGCACTAGGAAGGTTTGGGCCCGAGGTGTTCTTTTGAAAACCTCTTACCCATTTACACAGTGCAGCCCTAGCTGCATCCCTAGACTCGGTAGACTTTTGTTCATCAAAAGCCTCCTTAACCAACTTCTCACACACGGTACATACCTTCGGGTCCCAGTACTTGAGAGCCCCTTTGGTGATGGAACAGTGGGCGTGAGACCTACACACGCCATGTCCGTAGAAGTCCTTGCTGCGGACCTTACAAAAGTTGTTCCTGCACTCAGGATGCTCCTCCTGTAAATAAAAGAAAAGCAAATGAGTTTTCTGTGAAATCTGCTGATTTTAACAAAACAACAGTTATAATATTTAGCTTGGATAGGGTAAGCTATAGAAGGAAAGACACCCACATGTGTTTCTCAATCAGCCATTTGCTATGACCCCCCCCCCATATTGAACTAAAAAATTCATAAAGAATTAAATAATAATAGAGGAAATATCTAACATATTTAGTGTCTTCTTGACACATCCTCTTAAAATGTTCAATATAGTGGATAATATAAAATGGATATAACCATTATTATAGAAGAGAATCATCTCTCTATATGATGGTCTCACAAATGGCTGTACAAGAACCACTTATAGGCTGGAAAAAAAAATAATAATTTTTCCTGGGTACAGCAGTTGTCGGCGGCAGTATGCCGTCAATGTTGCCGGCCCCGCCGACAATGCCGGGCCTACCGGCAATGCCGGGCCTTCCGGCAATGCCGGGCCTGCCGTCAATGCCGGGCCTGCCGACACTGCCGGCCTCCCCGACACTGCCGGTCCCGCCGGAAATGTCGGCATGATGGGCTAGCCTAGCATATGCCGGCAGGCTGGTATCTACCAGACCTGCCGGCAACATAATGTTTCATATTTGGATGGAAGGCATAGGATAGTTGCCGGCAAGCTACTCAGTTGCCGGCAGACATACCTAGGACCTAACCAGCGGCATCGGTCTACGATGTCCGAGGAAAGGGTTAACAGCGAACTGTTACCCTAGCCATCCAAAACTGTCGGCAGAATTAACTGCTGACGTAGCCCATGATTGATAGTAGGAGAAAAAGATAAGGATAGAAGACAGCAAAGATCAACTATGACGTCTACATCCTGAAAGAGTGTGCCAGTGGAAGAGGGAAATAAATTCGGGCTTCCACTCAACCATATCCCATCTTAAGGCATATGGAAGGCAGCCCAAGGGAAAACTCTAAGCTACACTCAAAGATATGAGGTTATCTGCCAGCAGCGTACTAGCTACGGACAGAAAAACTCAAGCCAGGTCCACAGGCGTCCATAGGAGCATACGTAGGACCATGGCCATAAGGGTGTTGGATCATTCAACACGAAAGAGATAGCGGGGCAGGGGTGAATAGTCCATAAGAAAGGTAATACCCTAGGGCCTTACCTAACCTGAAGGATTCTGTCCTCATAGTAACCTCAAATAGGGGAAATCAATTCCCCAGGTTGGGTTAGGCAATGAGAGAACGTCTGAAAACGAACTCTAAGAGAACAGAATCTCGTACCAGGGATCAAAACAGGGAAGAAACCTATCTTCCAGTTAAGAACCCCTAATACAGGACTGTCTGCTAGACCATAAGGCGGAAATTGTGAAACAATAACCACCAAGGTCTAGGGAGGCTAGCCTCCTGAACAGCAACTAGCCCTACTGGAATACCGACAAGCTAACTCAGTTGCCGGTATAAATCCAGGTAGCTAGATGCCTAACACAGACTTTACTCTGATGTCCCGTCCTCAACTCCAAACTCAATGCTGACAAGCTACTCAGTTGCCAGCTCAGAGAAAAGGAGAGAGAAACAAAACGCCCCAGAGAATTTACCAAACCATAGGAAACAGCAAATTCACTGAGGATAGCCAAGGCTAATCAGAGGGAAAGGGAATTACTCTTATATCTCATAGAGATAGTATTGACTTAAAGGGGCAATGATGTCTATCTTACCCCTAAAGACAATACAAGAGTAATGGGGGACATATAAAGTATACTAAAGCACCAAAGCTATTAAGCTAAAGAGCTTACAGAAACGTTCTACGTAACTCTAGTATACTATATGGAAGAGGAAAAAGAAATAGTAATATCTTAATTGTATAAAATATTGCCTAAGCTTCAATAAAACCTTACCAGGAAGGTTATATCATGCTTTAGGTGTGAAAGTGCCTAGGCTACTAGCCTAGCACCCGAGAGGCTCTTATCAAAGGCCAAAAACACGACAACAATGACATAATATAAAATTTCCTAGCTAAACTTCTAGATAGCTAAAGTTATTAAAGCAATAATGCCGGGAATATCGTTCTTGCTAACTAAATGAACACAAGAACAATCACGTTCATGACACCATCCGGCTGGCAACGGCTCTTGTTACGTTAATTACGATATCAATCGAGAGCAAAAACTGGCAAGAGCCTACATTTACACAATCTAAAGATATTACTTAACTTTCCAGATGCTGATGAAGCGGGAGAATCCATCATTAGCAAAGAAATTCCTCGAAAATAGCGAGATAACACTAATAAATGCTGTCACCAAAAGCTACAAACGAAAGAATGGTCGGTGGCGCCGCATAGCGGCGGAAGCCCGAACTATTTTACAGTACATTAGGAGAGTCGAGTGTTTACCTCTCTAAGACTCTCCTATTTTTTTTCTTGCCACATTCCCTCTTGTGATGAAAGGCTATTTGGGGTGTAAATAGCTATGAGACGTGTTAAGATACGTCCTTACGCGATATCCCTTGGAGAGATTTAAGGGATACTCGCTCCAGGTGTTAGAATTCTGGGTACCTTCGGTAAATTCTCTGGGATATAACACTGTAGTCACATATAACTTAGGAAGCTACCAACGAAGGATCTTCCATCAGCACGACATGGCCTAAGCCCAAAAACAGAATTTAACCACTCCAATTAGTGAGCATTGAAATCACCAACAAAGACAAATGATGCCTTTCTATCATCTTGTATCTTAGCCATAATGGTAGGAAGACAATGAAAGATAGAATTATCCATGTTTGAATTCCCGTACATCGAACACAAATAGAAGATGTTATGCCTTTATTTTACTTTACTTTGATGGCTGCTTTTCTGGTCCCATACAGCAGGAGAACCCTACTCTCTACAGGACCTTTGCTGTCGTTTTACCTTGTTTGTTCAGAGTATTTATCGTTTCAGGTCAAATATTGTTCCTTTACTGTTAAATTGTCACTGTTGTATGATTTTTTAAATAAGAAAGTCTTCAGTTTCCTCTTGAAAGCCTTAATGTCTTCAATTATTTGAATGTTTCGTGGGAGCTTATTATATAGTCTCGGGGCGGCATATTTAAAGGTTTTAGAGCCTAAAGTAGACATATATCTAGGTTCCAACAGTTTGAAGCCATCTGTAACTATTCTCGTGTCGACACGATTTGTTGGCTGCGCAATATGTAGCAATTCTCCTGAGTATTTTGGATGACTGGTTCTAATAACTTGGTGGGTTATTGTACATATTTTAAATTCAATTCTCGCTTTAATCGGCAGCCAGTGTAAATCAATTAGTATAGGGGTGATCCTTTCTCTAGGTGGGACACCTTTTATCAGTCTTGCTCCTCTGTTTATTATGTTTTGTAATTTCTCAAGTGGAACTTTTGGTAAATTGTAATAGAGTTGCAGTAATCAATCCGGGTAATAACACAGTTCATCACAAGTTTCTTTACAGAATTTTCGTCCAGGTACTATTTTATAAACGCAATATTTCTTAGATGATAACCAGCAGTTTTTATTACATTATTTATTGGGCATTTAGAGACAGGTTACAGTCAAGAAATACACCTAGATCTCGAACTTTACTAGATATTGGCACCGAGTCATTATTTATGTTCATTTGAATATCACCCAAGTTTCTCACGCTGTTTCTCTTACCCACCGCCATGAATTCAGTTTTGTTCTCATTTAATTTTAGTTGTTTAAATGTCAGCCATTCTCTAACACTATCAAGGATTTGGTTTAGAGTTTCAGTAGTGTCATGTATATCATATATGGAGAAGTAAAATTGTGTGTCATCTGCAAATAGTTTGAACTTCACGCCATGCCTTTGTAGCATTTTCGATAGACACAGCTAAGTAGTCTTTTAGGTATTCGAAGGCTTGATCTTCAACGCCGATGGACCGTAGATCATTTAGAAGCAGTTCATGCACAACTGTATCAAAAGCAGCACTGGGATCGAGCAGTATTAAGATGCCGCATTTATTTTCATCCACCATTTCTAGCAAATCATTTACAACAGAGCAGATGGCTGTCTTCGTAGAGTATAGTTTTCTGTAAGCAGATTAGTTGTCAGGCAAAGCTTCTATTACTTCTAAGTGACTGACTAGTTGTTCAAGAATTACATATTCAAGCACTTTTGAGACAAAGGATAGATTTAAAAAAGGTCTATATGAGCTTAATTTCTGGTAGTCCAGTGTATTTTTCAGAACTGGTGTGACTATAGCCATTTTCTCATATTTGGGAAACTTACATTTATCGATTCTTGCACTTGCTACTCTCATTATTATTTCGGCTAGACTAGAAAAGTCTCTCTCTCCAATTACTTTAGATATTGGCATAGAATCGATCGTGCAGTTTGTTTTCTTTGCTCTCTTGATAATTCTGGTGATGTCTTCTTGTATTATGTTGTTAAATTATATTAATTTGGTCTGTGTGCCTGGTGTAACATCAATCTGATGTTGCGTATTTACAAATGACCTGTTTATATTTTCAATTTTGTTTTTAAAGAATACTAGAAAATTATTTGCTAGTTCCTGGTCACTGTATCCATCATCTAGCTTCTTTTCTTTTACATTTCCCACTATACCATTCAGGAGACGATATAACTTATATATGTCTGTTGCTGCTTCGAGGATCTTTCTCTTATAGTATTCACTTTTTTCCTTCGTAGTAGGTAGTTATATTGATACGCAGCAGTTTTGTATTTTACCCAAGTACTTTCAGTTTTTAACCTATTCGACTTTCTTTCTTTACGTCTTTTATCCCTCTTTTTTACCAAAGTCTCTCCATCAAACCAAGGAGATTGGTCTGTTACAGTTATAGTCTTTTCCACCGGTGGGCACATGGTATCATATTCACTTTTACTCCCTTTATTATAAGTGGTCATAAGATAGTTAGCACACTTAGCTCCTAACAGACGTTGGTCATCATGATCACAGGGAATGTTGATAGCATCATTTATTTTCTTTGTAATTTATTCAATAAATACGGTTGGAGAAAAATTTAATTTATGTCTAAAGTTTATTTTCTTTACTAATGCATGTTTCTGTAGAGGTAGACTAAACGTAATAAGAATGTGTAATGGGTAGATAGTACATTTCTCTTCAACTTTTATATCAGAAACAATATTATTCATGTCATCACTTGAAACTAAGTCTAACATATGCCCAGTTAAAGTAGTTGTACAGTCGACATTATTCACTAGTCGATATGATTCTTGTACTTCACTAAATGCCAAAGCGTCAGGATTTGATGCGTCATCCATCCAAAATTTTAAGTCTCCACAGATAACTAATTCGTTTTTTTCGATGATAATCATCTCAATGAGAGCACCGAATTCTTCAAAAAAGATACTAGAGTTTGTTCTAGGAGGTTTGTAGACTGTTACAAAGGATATTTTGTTTTTTTGGCGTAAATTTTATTTCTATATGTTCTAAGCTTGTTACAATAATTCTTTTCAACATTTTGAGATTTGAGTAACTTTTGTGAATAAAGAGTCCGACACCCCCACCAGACCTACCTTCTCTCGGTATGTGAAAGATTGCATGTGTGGGAGGCGTCATTTCAGTGATCTTTGCTTTGTCCAAGTTATTTAACCATGTTTCAGATAATGCTAGTATATCCAAATATTTCTCGTTTATCAATTCTCTAATTTGAACAGTCTTATTACCTACAGATTGGATATTTACAAAGCCACAGTTTATGACATCCCTAGTAACCATGATCAGTATTTTCCGCAGTCTTTTCAATTCCATGCCATAAACTTTGCAGTCTCTAGAATTTACTGTGTGGTCACTTGGTTTGTTTTTAACTTTTTGCAGTTTATACACTTTTACACTTGCGAATTACACTTCCTGGTGGAATGTCTCCCTGGATATTTCCGGCAGACTTAATCATCATTCTTAGACTTGCAATCTTTTTCAAAATGTCCATACCTCTGACAGTGGTAGCAGGTGATCACGTGGTACCTATCACGTATGTTATAGATACCCCATCGTAACGAAACTTTGTCCCCATTATCATGAATAGCCCTCCGAACTTCAGAATCACATTTCAGCACATAGAGGGTGGTTCCCCCCCCCCCCCACAGGCATCTTTCTTCAGGACTACACTTATCTTATCTTCTATATTTTGGATTTGGTCCAGGCAGCGATTTCCTTGAATCAATGCATTTACTACATCATTTTCATCATTGTATGCATCGCATATCATTATTTTTGGTTTTAGATTTCAGATTTTTCTCGTTTCTGTGTCAGCCAACAATGTCTGAATTTTATTTGCCGCCTCTTCTCTGATCATATTGTTTGTAAAGTTTACAACAACATTTTCATTCGTAGCTAACCTCATGTTAAGTATAGGAGTGTCTTTAAGTGCTTGTTCAACCTCACGTTTTCTTTCAGTAATTTTATTTACTGTATTAGTTGATTTAATTATCAACAGATTTTTTTCCTTAACTTTGTCAGCAAATGACGGTTTCTCCGGTTTTGGGTCTATCAATGTTTAAAGTGTTGCTTTAATTGATTCCATATTCATGGCAAGAATGTCAACTTTCTCAGTGAGGTCGGTGGTCTGGGTGGAATTTGCTGCGTTTGCGCTAAGGTCCGCAAGTTTGTTTTCCAAGTCATCTATTTTCGCATCTTGTTCATTCAGGGTCAGATCTCTTACGTTCACATCTTACTTTAATTTTGATATTACTAAATTATTTTGTCTGGTTTCACGTACGCAGTATGGGCTTAACCAATCTAGGTTATTCCGTTCATTATCAGTGATGGCTGTCACTATATGCACACATTTCTTATGGTAGAGTCTATTACATTCACATACTATCCATTTTTCCGTTCTCCCTCCGTGATATTACATATGAGGAAGACATAGTTAGGACCAGACATAGTGAACTGTTTCTTATCACTTAGGTTTCTCCATAAGACTAACTAATATCTTTACAATGATATTGTAAGCGAGCAACACAAGGCTAAACACGACTCAGGGTGTGTATAT
>NC_090754.1:343978-358978 GCF_036898095.1 Palaemon carinicauda | reverse complement strand
CATCCCTGATGTCGATATTTTGCCCATGAAGGACCTGATGACCAAAGTTATTGCCCTTATGGACAGCCATTTTACCACCTTCAAGGCCTCCATCAACACCACTCCTGACGACGTTGACAACTAATCAACATCGACCAAAGCTGACATGAATGCTTTAGGACACAGACGCCTACCACGTGACATGCTGGAGCAGCGACAAAATCGCCCACTAGTGACAAAATCGCCCATAGACCGCAGTTAAGCTACTACCACCCTAGATTCAGGGCTGTTCGAACAGTTTCCAGTGGCCAAAAACCCGGTAAGTAGGCAATTGCTTTTGATGGTGGCCTCCCTAATCCTTAATCTTTTTTTATATATGATGCAGGTACGGGCGTGAGATTTTTGGTAGACACAGTATTTATGGTATTTATGTTATTCATTACCATATTGAGAAAACAGCGCCCTCAATATTTGCCAGATTCAGGCGTCTAACACTGTATTGTTTGGCATCCACTAAAATGTTCGCTGAAATGGAAGAAATGGAACTTCTGTGTATGTTATGTGGACGACATACTTGTGATCTCTCCTCCAAAGAGGAACACCTCCGTAACCAACGCATCATGCTCGACTGCCTACAACAGAATGGCCTTGTAGTCCGGTATGACAAATATACCTTTAGAGCCAACGAAATATCGTTCTTAGAGCACCGCTTAACTCCTGAAGGAGTCCACCCCCTCCCTGAGAAGATAGCAGCCGCTCAGAAATTTTTCATGCCCTTGACCATCATTGCCTGCAAGAATTCTTGGGCATGGTCAACTATTATCATCATTTCCTACTAGCCATTATCACAACTCTTGCCTCCTCTACACCTCCCTCAAGAGCAAGCGAAAATACATGAATTAGACTCTCCTTCATGGAGGGGCCTTCTGCAATGCAGAAAATGCCCTATTAACAGCTGATGGTCTCAAGTTTCCGGTTCTACATGCACCTCTCCTTCTCTCCACCGATGCTAGCAATGTCGCTTTTTGGGCAGTACTCGAGCAGGTGGTCAGTCGCCTACCCCACCCATTAACCTTCCTCAGTAGAAAATTTTCCAAGGCGGTATCCGGCCACTCTACCTTCGACCATGAATTGCTGTAGTGTACTTGTCTAACCGTCACTTTCACCACTTCTTAGAAGGTATGCCCTTCATCATTCGTATGGACCACATGCCTCTAGTACATACCTTAACTTGAGTCGGACAGCTGGTCCACCTGACATCTCTCCGCCATGGTTGATACAGTTGGACCCATCAACACGTCCCTGGGAGAATGAGTCCCATTGCCAATGGCTTGTCAAGAAAGACATTGGCCTCCATTCACCTGGGATTGGATTATAATGCCTTAGCAGAAGTCCAACAAAATGATCCAGAGTCCCAAACATATAGGACCTTCTGCACATCCCTCCATTGGGAAGACGTCCCCCCTGGCAACTCCAACGTCACCCTCCTCTGTGATGAGAGTACTGGTACACCTAGACCGTGGATACCTGCTCCCATGCGCTGACAGGTGTTTGATTTCATTCATGGCCTTTCATATCCCTCGGACTGATCTACTGCACAGCTACTGAAACAAAGTTCTTTGGCATGGTATTACTAATGATACTAAGGATTGGGTGCGCACCTGTACTTCATGCCAAGCACTAAAAGTATGACACACGGATTCAGAAGAGGGCACCTTCATCAGCCTCAGCAATGCATTGCCCACATTCACGTCTATGTAGTAGGTATCATGAAGCATAATACTTCTGACAAGGGTACAACTTTCACCTTCCAATTGACATCATTAGCGAATCTCCTGGGAATCACCCGATATCAGACAACCACCTACAATCCTGCTGCCAACGGAATGGTTGACCTTTTCATTGCACAATCAAAGCAGCTTTGATGTCCAGTTTTAAGGACTTCAACTGGTTTACCCAGCTTTCCTGGCTCCTCCATGTTATAAAGACCACTCCTAAAGATGCCCTGGATTTCCTGGCAGCTGAAATGGTATATGGCCACCCGTTGGTCATCCCTGCTGAACTTTTTCCATCGCCTACCTCCTTCGACAATCTCAAGCGCCTATGTCATGTTGTTGGAAAATCTAATACATGACGCCAGACTTACAAGCCCCAAGCAATGCAACACATACCGACAGATTTGCACTTGGCAATGAACGTTTTCCTGCTCAACGACACTAGCAAGAGAGCGAGAGAGATACATAGATTTATATGCATGACCTACATATATATATGTATATATATATATATATATATATATATTATATATATATATATATATATATATATATATAGAGAGAGAGAGAGAGAGAGAGAGAGAGAGATACATACATGTATACATACACAATTTTTTCTGATGAATTTATGTATATATACATATATATATATATATATATATATATGAGAGAGAGAGAGAGAGAGAGAGAGAGAGAGAGAGGGAGAGAGAGAGAGAGAGAGAGAGAGAGAGAGCCATATATACATAAAAAGAGAGAGAGAGAGAGAGACATACATACATGCATACATAAACAATTTTTCCGATGAAGCTATGTATATGAGAGAGAGAGAGAGAGAGAGAGAGAGAGAGAGAGAGAGAGAGAGAGAGAGTTCTGCCCCCTGTATGGCATATTTTATGTAATTTATCAACGAAAACTAAACGCTTCTGTAAATTCTATAGTTAGCCTCCATTTTTCATAGTCTGAATAGCACTTTCTAGAGATCATTATGATAAGAATCAATTTCACAGATAATATAACATTGACTGGTTTAGAAAGTAAACATCTGTACCATGGAATATCACATATGACATTGAATAAATATTAATGCAATCGTATACTTTCAAAATATAGATTGAAATCCCTGACCTTTTAAACAATAATATTACAATGTATTCTAAAGCATATGAAAATAGAGTAATGGTAAAATTTACATGGAAAAATAATTCAAAAGAAGTATTAAAAAACAATAAATCGAAAGTATGAAAATCAGTTGTTGTTTGCGGATGATACTGTACTGGTTGAAGACTTAGAAGAGAAGCTTGACTGACTAGTGACAGAATTTGGAAGGGTGTGTGAGAGAAGGAAGTTGAGAGTTAATGTGGGTAAGAGTAAGGTTATGAGATGTACGAGAAGGGAAGGTGGTGCAAGGTTGAATGTCATGTTGAATGGAGAGTTACTTGAGGAGGTGGATTAGTTTAAGTACTTGGGGTCTGTTGTTGCAGCAAATGGTGGAGTGGAAGCAGATGTACGTCAGAGAGTGAATGAAGGTTGCAAAGTGTTGGGGGCAGTCAAGGGAGTAGTAAAAAATAGAGGGTTGGGCATGAATGCAAAGAGAGTTCTATATGAGAAAGTGATTGTGTAATGTATGTAAAATTACTTGTTTAAATCCATGACCTAAGAGGTCAATATGGAAGTTAGGAGCGAGTGTGAGAAATGCCATAGTCAGCCCTAACAAGGATGCGAAACTCAAGACACTGCTATTTAATTGTAATGTAACATTTTTCATGAAGAGTAAACACAACCAAACCGTGAGAAAGAGTTGTCTCTCGAACGGATCTAAGTACCTACTGGTATTAATGTTGTGTTTACAATAAATCATTAAGTGCTGAGATAACTAATTAGACTTTAACATCAATATGGATATTTCAGTCACTTTATGGTCAAGATGTCATACGGAACGGTCATCCGACCAAACCATCTATACTCCTGTGATGGAGATGTTAATAACTGTTTTTAAAGAAATAAACTGTTTTAAAGTTAACTTACTTAGACTTATTCAGAAGAAGTAACCTACCAAGTCTAACATTACACCACATTGAAGAGACATTTGATTGGAAAACTAATGTGTGTTTATAACAGTACCACGCAAACAATTGGTGGCAGCGAATAAAACTCTAAGAACCGGAGAAAGATCTTCAAGAATCAGCGTTCAACATAAATCAACTTTAGTATCATTAGAATCAACAGTAATGAATCTACAATTTTGACGAAGTTTCTATGTCCACCGAAGAAATGAAATCATTGAATACCAACAAATAAATGTTGTACAAACTGAGGAACTGGATCTTCAATCAACATCTTATGAAAAAAAAGGACCGACATTCAACGTTTATTAAACATTCAAGAATCATTTCCAGGAAGCACTACATTCAACGAAAATCGGACCGAAAACATTCACCCAAACATCAAAACTCTCGCAAACCAGTGAGAGAGAGAGGAAACAACGACATCAACCATCGCCCATATAAACCGAAGCTAAGTACATTTCTTTATTCATTTCAGTTTTAGACAGTGAAGTGTAGTTATCACGAGTCAATCGTCCATTATTGCTGAGGTGAGTTGTTTGTTAATCTTCATTTTTTCTTTCATTAAAGGAAACCGTATTCAACTTCGAATTCTCGTCGAGAATTTTTTTTCTCTCTGTGCTAATTTCGTTTTTTTTCAGAAGTTCTCAGGAAATATCTTTATATTTGTATCATTGTATTGGGGGATTATGTTATGATCTTTGTTTGAATATTGTTTATACGTTTACGCAATGGACGTCTGTATTCACATAGAGATTTTGATAGGATTGCAAGGAATAGAAGAGATAAAAATCAAGTTAAAGTCAACATGACACCTCCTGTCAGCCCAAGTAACCCCACCCCCGGCCTGAGTAACCCCATCCCGGCTCCCATTGTTACGTTAGTTAATGCCCGATCAGCTATCCTTCCTTTTCAAGGTCGGGTCAACGGCTTCTTACCTCAGAATGTTGAGTCGTGGATTTCTTCCGTCGACGCCCATTTAAATGCTAAACAAATTATAGACCCATTTGTACAATTACAAGAAGCTAAAAGTTTTATAGACTTTTCTAAAGGAGATGCGAGTGCGTATTTGAGGGGAGTTTCGTTTCAAGAGGCAGTTACATGGGACGATTTCAAAGTTAGGCTACGTGCGGTCTATGGAGGTGAGGAAACCTTGGATGTAGTTTTAACATTAAGAAATACACTTAATCAAGCCACTATGACTCGGCTTAATGTTATTGAGAGAGCAGCTCTCATTACCGATAGGCTAAACAAGTATCAAGATATTTTAGGTAATTTCACTTGGGTTACTCCTGTGAAAGATTTCTTACAATTAATGTATTTAACTTGCATGACACTTATGTTGCCTGAAGCTTTAGTGCGGTGTTTTGATAAAAAGTTAACGCCAGCAAGTACAGAATTGGATGTATATAAACAGATAAAGAAACATATGTCTAAGTGTACTGATCTTGGTCCCTTGTTTACACAGGTTTTTGCAAAAAATGAAACAAAGCCACAACAAGTAAACGTAGTTAATAATAGTCAAGTCGCGGGAATGACGTTTTATAATTGCAAACGTCAAGGTCACTTGATTGCAACTGCAGAACGAGATTCTGTTCGTTACATAATAGTTCAACTCATTCATATACTTAGTGCTACTTGCATAAGACACAACAGAATCCTAGAAATACACAGTCAATTCCACAGTCAATTCCACAGTCAGTTCCATATGGAAATAAAAAGAAAAATCCTCAGTTCAATGAGAAGAAACAGCCAAACGTCAATGTAGTTCAGAAACAAACAAACAGTTCTTCGAATAACTCTGATCCTGGGCCGTCTACCCAGAACTCACAAGGTCAGACTAATTTTCAGAATGTGCAGAGCAAAGCAAATACCACATAATTAACTCCAGTGGGGAAGAGAGTAATGTTGGGTCATTTAAATCAACATCAGTAGTGTTAAATAATCCATTTAATGTCTTATCAGATAATTATGAGGCAATAGATTTTCCTACGAAACACACGACCGAATCAAATAAATTAGTGCATGCTCCCGTAGATTTGCAACAAATTCACACAATAATAAGTCAAAATGAGTTACGACCAACATTATATGCTGTAAATTTAGAACACCGATCCTTTACATTATCTTTTGACTCTGGTAGTCCACGTAATATCATGGATTTGATGACACATCATTTGTTGTTTTCGAACTTCCCTATAGAGAAGTCCGGAGTAAGGCTCTCGGGTATAGGAAATAATGAATCAAATGTAATAGGCGTAACTCATGTTCAGTTCAAGGTCGGTAAGCGCACGTTTGCCGATACCTTTGTTGTTGTACAAAACATTGATATGTATCCAGCTGTAATTATAGGATATCCGTCTATGGGTAATCAAAACATTATCTTAGCCCCTGCCAAGCACGGCATGTATATCAAAGGAAAATTCTATAAGTTTTCTAATACCTTAAAATCCGTTTTGGATAAAAAGGAGACGACAAATAAAACAGTGACGTACGTTGAAGAACCAATAACTTGTCTCACTAATAAATAAATAATATACGAGACCCAACAGAATTCTCGTTCACCCGTAATATCATCTTGCACGAAATCTATCAAGCCAAACGTGCCTTCGAATTTAATAGTGCAAATAGAGAAAACGTTACCGGGATCTGAAATATTAATCCTTTCCGACACTTTGAAAACTAACGGATTGTCCGTCACAAAAGCTATTTATACAGTAGGCTCACATCAACAATGTAATATTGAAGTCTGTAATCATTTAAATACCACTTTAGTAATTCACAAAAATCAACATATCTTGGAAGTAGAAATTTATAAACATCGTATTCTTACCGTCGCTGAAATCAATCATGCTCAATCAGTTGCGGATGAATCCATTTTGCAATCTATTAAAAATAAAATCAGTAAAGACATTCAAGAAGAAGAAATTCAGCAGAAATTTTTTGGACTTTTAACTAAATATCATGATGTTTTTTCCACTACGGATGGATCCTTAGGAAAGACAGATGTCATAGAACATCAAATAAGGTTAAAGGACAAGCAGAAAATTATCTATGTACCCTCGTACAGACTCCCTATGAAATTCCAGAATGATATAAATGATGAAGTAGGTAAAATGCTAGAAGAAGGAGTCATTAGGAAATCAAACAGCCCTTATAATTTTCCATTAATACTTGTACCGAAAAAAGATCGAACATGGCGTATCTGCGTAGATTTCCGTCGCTTGAATGAGGAAACGATCCCTGATCGATTCCCAGTGCCATGAACTGACGATATTTTATCTTTGTTAGGTCAGAATAAATATTTTACCAGTTTGGACTTACTTAAAGGCTTTCACCAGATATCATTAGAAGAAAATAGTATCCCATACACAGCCTTCAGCACAGACATAAGGCATTATGAATTCTTACGTATGCCCTTTGGTTTACGTTGTGCTTCCATAACATTTACAGGAATGATTAACATAGTGTTTGGAGACCTGCTAAGGGATATATTGCATGCCTATATGGACGACCTTGTAATCTTTTCCAATACCTTAGAGGAACATCTACGTAAACTAGAACTAGTACTACAGAGAATAAGACAACATAACTTAATGATAAAGATTAATAAGTGTGAATTTTTCAAAACAGAATTGATTTATTTGGGTTTTACGGTGTCTAGCCAAGGTCTTAAAGTAGTCCACGATAAGGTGTCAGCTATCCGTAACTTTCCGATACCTACTAATGTCAAGGGAATACAGCAATTTCTGCGGTGTAGTGAATATTACAGGCGTTTTATACGCAATTATTCAATAATAGCCGCTCCCCTAACTGATCTTACGAAGAAGGGCGTAGATTTCTTATGGTCTGAGCAGCATTAACAGGTGTTTAATACCTTGAAAGATGAACTGTGTAATTCTCCTATCTTAAAATTTCCTGACTTTGGTAAGGAATTCTTCATTGCAACAGATGCCTCAGACTTGGGAGTAGGTGGGGTATTGCTTCAGCAATATGAAAAACAATTTTTCCCGATAGCTTTTTATTCTCGAAAACTGAGAACTTCCGAAAGTAAGTATGCATTAATAGACAAGGAAGGGCTAGCTATTGTTAATTCACTAGTGCATTTTAAGTTCATAATATTCGGTTATCCCTTTAAGGTTCTTACTGATCATAAACCACTAACCGACTTCTTTAAAGGCTTCAGTCAGAGCCCCAAACGAACTCGGAGGCATTTGATCATTCAAGACTTTGGCGCGAGAATCGGGTATTTACCAGTGAAAGCAAATATCATTGCTGATGCATTATCAAGCAACCCCGTGTCATCTTGTATGGAGCCTTTAGCTGAATTAATAGATATATCAACATCCATGCCTATTGTTAAAACTATATCTGAACAAGAAGATCTGGGATGGAGCGCTAAATTATTACAGACTGAGCAAAGAAAAGATCAGAAATTAGAAAAAATTATAAATGCTTTAGAAGGCAATCGTATGGAAAAGGAATATATAAAGTATATGCAGCAGAATTATATAATCAAAGACAATATTCTGTGTAGATCCGTGACAAGGAAAACCCGCAATACACCACATGTGACTAATGACCAGGTAGTGGTACCAATCTCACTTATATCCACTGTCCTAAATTGGTTGCATGCAAACCCATTGTATGGACACCCGGAGTTCTCCATAATGTCACAGAAAGCCAAATCATTGGTTTATTGACATACGATGCTTACAGATATGAAAAAAACACATAGCTAATTGTCGCACTTATCAGGAAAACAAAGGGCACACGAAAACACCTGTCAGCCTAGGGGCTTATCCCGTGCCCAATCAACCCTTTGAAAGGATACATTTAGATTTATTAACAGGATTTTACGAGTCAGACAGAGGAAATAAGCACCTCTTAGTAATTGTAGATGCTTTGACTCGATATACGGAACTAATAGCGCTTAAAACTAAAACTGCGATTGAATGCGCTAAGAAGTTTTACGAGTGTTACATTTGTAAACATGGAATTCCACACAAGATAATCTCAGACTCAGGTGGAGAATTTAATAATCACTTTCTTACCTCATTGTGTTAATTCCTTAGCATAAAGAAAATCAATACCATGATCTATCATCCAGAGTCGAATGGGCTAGTGGAAAGAGCGAATAGGAAGGCTTTAAACCTATTAAGATTAACACTAGGGGGATCAGACCCCAACTGGGATATAGCAATACCTGCAGTACTAAGTATTCTGAATCACTCATATCATATATCAATTAAAATGTCGCCGTACGAGGCATTGTATGGTACCCCAGTTAGAACGCCTTTCCATGTATTAACGCCTACAACTAATTTATCAAATCCTTTAATAGAATGTCGTTTTGATATCCTTCGAAAGAATTTAGAAGAATAACAAATCATAATGAAAAGGAATCATGATAAAATAGCGAAGCCAACTAAAACATATACCGTGGGTGATAATGTATACATACAGGTAAATGTATGTAAAGGACTCAATTATAAACTAACACCTAAGTTTGAAGGCCCATTTAGCATTTTGGAAACATTAACGGCCAATAGATTTAGAGTTCAAAACGTATCCCAGCCCACTGATGAAAGAATTGTACCATTGGCTCACATAAGAAATTAAAATAAGAGATAAGGAAGTGAGGGATTTTTTTTTTATTCTTTATCTCTGAATTTTTTATGTTAACATTATTTTTTCTTCTTAATACAGAAGTAATTACATATATTTTTCTCGTTACAGGTTTCTAAGATGAAGTTTTTATTGTTAGGAGTGATATTGTCCGCTCAGACACTTTTCTCGTGTGGGAAGAGCTCTAAAACTAAAAGTATAGATTTTAAATATGGCACTATAATAGAGAGACAAGAAGACGTTTTTATTACATCAAGTAACGTAGTTGTTGAAGTACGCATGCAAGCAATTTTTCTCCCAGAGAATGACGTCACTAGCCTAAAGAGCGTCATTTCAAGGTTTGCTGTTTCATTAATTGAAATGCATAGAAGACACTTTCCTTTTAATACAGAGAGTTCGCTTGCATCGACATTAAAAGTTTCAGAGATGCTATCTGACGACGTGCAAAATAAGACTTACGAGGCAGAATCTTTGGCTCGTGACCTTTTGATGTGGACAGTAAGACACGATAACCTTGAAAAACATAACCCGTTTATTTTTGCTGCACTAAACATATTTGGTTCTGTTGCAAGTTTAGGCTTAGGGATTTCCAATCAACTTAAGATTAATAATCAAAATAAGAAAATTGAGTTTTTGACTCATGAAAATTAATTGATTTTGTCAGAACTAAGGAATCAGTTAGCTTCAATCAATCAAATTATGAGTTTGGTGAACGAACATTCTAGTAATATCAGTCAGATTATGGAAGTACAAGATTTGTTGACAACGTTAACGTATTATGATTCAAAAATAGATCATATCCATAATAGAATTGCACATTTCATTGAGAAATCAAAAGACTATGTGGAAGCTATTACATTAGCGACTAAATGTGTACTGTCACCGCATTTGTTGCCGATAAGAGACTTAATGTTAATTGTGGAGAACGGACGGGAGAAATTAGGTTATATTCCTTTGTTAGACGCACGTAGGTTAGAATTTTATTACAGCCTAATTACAGTAAGCGTTGAAAATCACAGGATTATGATTACAATTCCCTTTGATTCTTCCGATGCCTAGCAATCTTACAGGATATCACCATTTCCGACTTTCATGACGAATAACTCAAATCCAGTAATATCCAGTTTGACAGGACACGTATTGATTTTCCCAGACAAGGAAACATATACTGTCATTAAAGACTTAAATCAATTAACTCACTGTTCAGATGCAATGAATAAAAAAATATGTACAGCTGACTCCTTTGAATTCCATAAAAACTCAATGGATTCATGCGAGTTAGGTATAGTGCTAGATGGTGCTCTCTCCCATACACATGAAAATTGTCTGAAAAAGCTTTATCCCTTCGACGATAATAAGTTCAATTGCAGACTGAACAACGGCTCGTGGATACGATACGACAAGGCCGGCTTCAATGTATCATGCCCGGACGGATCCACGTCCTATTCCCAAATCTTCGTTGCAGCAGATGGTTGTATCGGTACGTCCACGAATTACACGGTCCGAGGAATCAAGACTATCATCAGAGAACGGGCCTACTTCGCGAACTTTACATGATCGACTACAATTCCATCTTTACCTCTCCCATACAATGCACGAGTGGCTAAGCGGTTGATGAAATTTACCGCCTAGATGGACCACCCGGCACCGACTTATGCAGACCTTCGTTTCTACGTGTTACTAGCAGCAATCAGCGTTACGGTGAGGATATTTATCGCCGTTAACATCTTTGTTTGGCGTAGGTTAAAAAAAAATAAGTTGGAGATCAAACAGAACGTTTTGCCATGCCCAGACAAAACTCCTATTTTATTTCAATTTAAAGCTGTTTGAAACGGGCCCCTGCATTCGCTCAAAGGAGTACAATTGTCTTGGAAAAGTGTTGTGCACGAAAAGCAGTTAGTACGCTAGTAATATGTAGTTGAAGAGACTCTTGAATATTTGCATTTTAAAAAACATTTTAAAAACATTAAAAAAAACATTTAAAATATAAATCATTTTTTGGGCATCTAATAGAATATATAAGCCCTAAATGTCAAAATAAGGAATCTATAGGCATCTAATAAAATATATAAGCCCTATATATATATATATATATATATATATACGAAAACGTGGTGTTTGTACGTACCAGGAATTCGTGTTTGTGCACTAAAATAATATCTTTACTAAGGTAACAAATATTCTTTATTAGTTACCGTATTATAATAATCTATATCTTTGACAAAGGTAATAACTATTCTTTAACAAGTTACCGAATCATATGTATATCAGAATTTTCTTTTTATTGGTACCATATAATCGTTTGCTAGCAATGTACCATATATATGTTCTGTATTTACCATGCATTTTTTCTTTTTGATTTGACAATATCTGTTGATTATGTAATTTTTTTAAATGTACCTATTTGAACGTTCATCCTTGATCATTTGCTTATGGCTAAAGTTAAAAAAAATGTATATATATATATATATATATATATATATATCCAGTCATATTTTGAACGTGTCATTAGAGTTCAATTAATTGAAAGTAGCTGACTGAGGTAATGTAATGTATGTAAAATTAAATGTTTAAATCCATGACCTAAGAGGTCAATATGGAAGTTAGGAGCGAGTGTGAGAAATGCCATAGTCAGTCCTAACCAGGATGCAAAACTCAAGACACTATTTAATTGCAATGTAACATTTTTCATGAAGAGTAAACACAACCAAGCCGTGAGAAAGAGTTGTCTCTCGAACGGATCTAAGTACCTTCCGGTATTAATGTTGTGTTTACAATAAATCATCAAGTGCTGAGATAACTAATTAGACTTTAACATCAATATGGATATTTTAGTCACTTTCTGGTCAAGATGTCATACGGAACGGTCATCCGACCAAACCATCTATACTCCTGTGATGGAGATGTTAATAACTGTTTTTAAAGAAATAAAATGTTTTAAAGTAAACTTACTTCGTCTTATTCAGAATAAGAAGTAACCTACCAAGTCTAACATTACACCACATTGAAGAGACATTTGATTGGAAAACTAATGTGTGTTTATAACAGTACCACGCTAACAATTGTACCAACTGTGATGTATGGATTGGAGTTGTGGGGAATGAAAGTGATGGAGAGACAGAAATTGAATGTGTTTGAGATGAAGTGTCTAAGGAGTATGGCTGGTGTATCTCGAGTAGATAGGGTTAGGAACGAAGTGGTGAGGGTGAGAACGTGTGTAAGAAATGAGTTAGCAGCTAGACTGGATATGAATGTGTTGAGGTTGTTTGGCCATGTTTAAAGAATGGAAAATGGCTGTCTGCTAAAGAAGGTGATAAATGCAAGAGTTGATGGGAGAAGTACAAGAGGAAGGCCAAGGTTTGGGTGGATGGATGGAGTGAAGAAAGCTCTGGGTGATAGGAGGATAGATGTGAGAGAGGCAAGAGAGCGTGCTAGAAACAGTAATGAATGGCGAGCGATTGTGACGCAGTTCCGGTAGGCCCTGCTGCTTCCTCCGGTGCCTTAGATGACAGCGGAGGTAGCAGCAGTAGGGGATTCAGCATTATGAAGCTTCATCTGTGGTGGATAACGGGGGAGGGTGGGCTGTGGCACCCTAGCAGTACCAGCTGAACTCGGTTGAGTCTCTTGTCAGGCTGGGAGGAACGTAGAGAGTAGAGGTCCCCTTTTTGTTTTGTTTCATTTGTTGATGTCGGCTACCCCCCAAAATTGGGGGAAGTGCCTTGCTATATGTATGTATGTTTGTATGAAAATTACTCTATTTAATTGCTCTTGTCTTCATTCTTCAAATTAACGACTTCTTGTTTATTATGCAATAACCCCTTTCAGTGGAAGAGCCCCTTCTCTTTATGACATTCACTACCTAATAATTGCTAACTGTTGTCTAAATATTTAGATGAGAGAGAGAGAGAGAGAGAGATAGAGAGAGAGAGAGAGAGAGAGAGAGAGAGAGAGAGAGATGTGCAATCCTGTCCACAAATATACGTAGTCTTAAGCTTTCTTTCTGTACTTATATGAAAGAAAAGTAGATACCCATGATAGTAGAGAAAGATATCATGGCAGCTTGAAAGCAATCATATAAAGAATGATACATTTAAGAAATAAATCTATTTCTTAATGCGCGGAGATCATATTGATTGAATAAATGAGTAAAACGCGAAACCTCTACAAAGAATCTGGCGTAGTAAAATTTCAGTGTGGATATTGCCATAGAACTCCTTCATTCTGACTTGTAGAAAATTGTAGCACTCCCTCAAATGATCTCTCTCTCTCTCTCTCTCTCTCTCTCTCTCTCTCTCTCTTTCTCTCTCTCTCTCTCTCTCTCTCTCTCTCTCTCTCTCTCTCTTATAATTCAAACGATTGTATGAAAAAAATTTGCAATTCATTGATTCTCTCTCTCACTCTCTTATTCGGAAGCAAGTGATTAAACACGAAATGAACAGATTCTGATGAATAAAATCAATGAAACGGGATAACTAATTTTCTTTTCCTACAAACCTTATAGAATTAGGAAAGCAAGAGTTAGACATTTTCAGATCACGATGAAAATGCGATTTAAATACCTGCCATTGGTATGAGATTCTTTGCAAGTCAGATTCGAATACAATACCAATAGTAACTTCAAAGAAGTCTATAGAGAAGGTTTCTTAAGCTATTACAGAAACGATGTGACTTCTATGCAATGGCTTATTAGTTAATTATTTAATTTGCTCTATTCTGAGACGAAAAATTGAGGGCTAAATTATTATTTGTAGATTATTCTTCACCTTGTATAATATAAGAACATAAATATATGATAATTAAGGTGTACATGTTCATTTTCATTAATATAAATGTCGCATATCGTACTATAGAACACGTAAGAACGAAAATTAAATGAATATGTATGCAACCCTAATAAAACAAGCTGGACTAACACTCATGCACTTAATAAATCTTATTACCCCGTTCATACCGGGAAGAGGCTTTGTCTCTGCTTCATTAGGCTAAAACATTACACAAATCCCTCTCAAAATGGTTCATTTATCCTAAGCAAATTGAGACTTCGAGGGAGGAAAATAATTTGTACCCCGAATAATTCCGTCCATGAATTTATTCACGCAGGAGAGAACCTCATATCCCAGATGAGGTTTAATTCCTTAATGAAAATTCTCCTTTTTTTCTTTTCTGTTATCACAAGAAAAGGAGAAGTAATGAGTACGCATTATGAATAAGACATATATATCTTCACTCTTAAGTAAGTATTACCCTAGAATACTATTACCCATTAAGTTATTTTTATACTCGATGGTGTATCTTAGACTTAGACAAAAAAGATAAAGGATGTTTTTTTTTCTTTATAATTCATCTTGAATAGTTTTTCTTTTTTCACCCCATAGATTTGCTGCGATCAAACAATTTTAGGTTACACTATACTAAACTGAAGTCTTTTATATGGTTTTACGAAAAGTACTTAGTTGGATTTTGTTAAGATGGTCAAAAGTTTAGGATAAAGTATCTTAGCTACCACTTACTTCAAGTTAACATTACTGTTAAGTAGAGATTGGCTAAGTACTTGA
>NC_090754.1:333978-338978 GCF_036898095.1 Palaemon carinicauda | reverse complement strand
CCGTCATTATGCTTTGCTTCATAAATTGCTACAGACTTCTGAGGTGTTTGGCATGTGTTCTAATTAATTCTTAGATTTAGCCATTCTTTAGGGGTAGGTTTATTTAGATTAGAGTTGATTTCTTTTACTAATTTTAAAAAGATATGATTTTTAATGATATATACTCATTACAATGTCTTCTCTTTACAGGTCGCTGATGACATGGAGTGTTCAACGGTCACCTGTACCAGACGGGTTAAGTTACCCTGTGGCCACAAGACCTGCTGGAAACATGCTGATTGCCATGTTTCCAAAGGATCCGTTGCAATCTGGGGCCCTACCAACTGCCAGGTTTGCATGGATCTCCTTCAAACCAGCTTCTATGCCACTGACGTCTCCTTGGACGTTCGAGATCATAATCGGAGGACGCTCCGACATTGGGTAATAGGCTTTAAGAAGAGCTGTCAACAAGGTGCCCCTTATCTTCCATCTCTGGAACTGAAAGACCTCCTCTTTCCCAAGGTTGAGGTGTGCTCTATATTTGGTCACCAGTTACCGAGGGTCCAAGTCCCGCCGGTACCAGCAGACCATGCGGATGATGAAGTCCCGGATGCTCTGCAAGTCATGAGCCTGGACGCCGACAACATGTCTACTACTTCCTCTGTGGTGTCAGAGAGGGAGAGGATCCTAATGACCACAGAAGCCTCAGAAGAGTCATTGCATGTACATCAAGTACGTGCAGCTCCCAGTGCTTCTTTAATTTCTACCCAAGTCCCAGCCTTCACCTCCACCTCGGCTACGATGCCAGACAAACCTTCGCTTCCCAGTAATTTAGAACTAATGGCGTCCATGAAAGCTTTCATGGAGAACCTAACCACCAAATATGAACGTTCTTAAGCAGGCCTAACAACGAGATAGAATCTTTACAATAGGTACCTGTTTCTAAGGCTCCCCCAACTTCTAGCATCCCAGAAGGCACAGTCATTATTATTATTATTATTATTATTATCATTATTATTATTATTATTATTATTATTATTATCATTATTATTATTATTATTACTATTATTATTATTATTATTATTATTATTATTATTTTTATTATTATTATTATTATTATTATTTGCTAAGCTACAACCCTAGTTGGAAAAGCAGGATGCTATAAGCCCAAGGGCTCCAACACGGAAAATAGCTCCGTGAGGAAAGGATACAATGAAAAATAGAAATTTTCAAGAACAAAAATATTAGAATAAACTATAAAAAGAATTTAACAAAACAAGAGGAAGAGAAATTAGATAGTGTACCCTCAAGCATGAGAACTCTAACCCAAGACAGTGGAAGGCCATGGTACAGAGGCTATGGCCCTACACAAGACTAGAAAACAATGGTTTGATTTTAAAGTGTCCTTCTAGAGGAGCTGCTTACCATAGCTAAAGACTCTCATCTACTTTTATCAAGAGGAATGTGGCCACTGAACAGTTGCAGTGCAGTAATTAATCCCTTGAGAGAAGAATTGTTTGGTAATCTCAGTGTTGTCAGGTGTATGACAGAGGAGAATATGTAAAGAATAGGCCCCACTATTCGGTGTATGTGTGGGCAAAGTGAAAATGAACCGTAACCAGAGAGAAGGGACCAATGTGGTACTGTCTGGCCAGTCAAAGACCCCATAACTCTCTAGCGGTAGTATCTCAACGGGTGGCTGGTGTCCTGGCCAACCTACTACGTACTAACTGCTACCCTTGGCGCTATGCTGAGCATATGGCTTTAACCGAAGGGTTCCTTCATGTTGGTGATGGTTTGGTTTCCAAGCCAGTTTTGGATTTGGAATGCTTTCCATTGATCAATAGCTATCCCTACTGCAACGTAAAGCTCAACTCGGAAGCGTCCATCAGGGATGATACGATCCTCAAGAAAAGAATCATTCTGGATCTTGGCAAGGCTTCATCCTTTTTGGTTCGTGAGTTAAAGACGGCTTAATTAATCAATACCCAACTCTCGGACTTTTGGCAGGAAACAGGCCACTTTTGTGGCACCCAAGGATACTGTCTTCTCTTTTGCCTCTAAAAGCTTAGATGCCGTGATGGAAGCAGTAATGGAGAACAAGCCATTCCCAGTGCTAGAAGAATGTAAACCTGTCTCTCTAGCCCTTCCTTATGATTCAAACATCTAGGAGGACGTCCAACAGATCATCACTGTTGGAAAACTAGATAAAGACATCGGAGGCAAACAGTTTAATGAGAAACTGCCTAGGATTCCCGAATCACTATTGAAGGAAGAACTAGAAGCTAAAGAGAGATTTTCTGCATCTTTATCCTTCAAATCTTATCTATAGATGCTTATTGGGAACTATTCCAAATATGATCTCTTCCTTGTCTTGGCAAAGATTCCCTTAATCATGTTTCATAGGGATCTCCATGCTTTCTTCCTAGCCAGAAGAGCATGTAGAAAACATGTCCTAGCTGCTGCTACGATCAGACATGAACCTAGGAAACTGATCGACTCCAATATCTGGGATCTCTTCCCTGAGAAATTGGTTAAAGAAGTCATAAACAAAGTTGCTCAGGAGAAAAAGAGCCTTATAGACAAGTGGGGTATTTCCTGTAAATGAAAATTTACCCCCAATGAAGGACCTCAACATAAGGGCAAGAGGCCTAGAAGTCACTTCAAGGAAGGAAATCCTTTCCTGTCACGACAGCCATAGTTACCGCCATCCCTCAGACTGTGTACATGGTTCCCTAGAAGTATGTTCCACAGTCTCCAGCCTTCAAACCAATGTACAAAAGAGCTACCACCACGTTACACCCTGCCAAAGCTCATAAGAAGGGGTTCTGGTAACAGGGGAAGGTCTGGAAGAGGCAGTTGAACTAGAGGCCGAGAAAGTAGAAACAAGACAACTAAAGTTACTGGTCTTTTGCAACAACAATGAGGAGCTTCCAGTATAGGGACGACATCACCTCTTCAGGGATCAATGGGAGTTCGATCCCTGGGCTCACAGCATAGTCTCAAAAGGGCTAGGCTAGAAATAGAGACAGAAACCACCCCAGTTCAAGAGGTTCTTGCAACCCCTAACCCCCTTTTTGGAGGATTATGTTTGCGACCTTCTCCGGAAGGGAGTCATCCATTGCACAAAATCCATGAACTTTCAAGGGCGGCTAAACAAATTCGTTCTGAACGACAGTTCCAGATGCTAACTATCTTGGTAAAACGGACCCTACGATCCCAGGGCTCCTACACCATCTTCTGATAGATCAATGCTTCTCCCCCTACCATGGTATCAGTCTGTAAAGAAAGGCCTACGTATTCAGTGCTATGCCCTTTGGGTTCAGTATAGCTCCAAGGATTTTCACGAAACTAGTCATGGCCATTGTCCAACAATTTTAGAACAGAGGCCTACAGGTAATGGTGTACCTTGATGACTGGTTAGTCTGGGCTGCCACAAAGTCTGAATGTCTTCAAACAGCCCAGGAGGTCATGAACTTCCTACAATCTCTGGGCTTCCAAATCAACCTCAAGAAGTCCAGGCTAACAGTCACACACCCTCTTTCTACCACAAGGCAAGGGAAAGGAAATCACAAACTCGGTCAGGTGCCTACTTTGTTCACATGTACTCACCAGACGGCAACAAGAAAAGGTCTTGGGGTCGTTACAATTCGCTGCTGGGACAGACCCAATCCTGAAAGCAAGACTCAAAGATGCCAACAGAGTCTGTAGAGGAATGACATCCAATGCTCGGAGAGATCTCCGCCCAAAAACCCCAGTCTTGCTGTGGAAGAAGCTCAAGCTGTGGTCCACTGCCAAGGGTCTACAGTACCCTCCTCCTTACAGGACTATTCAAATGGATGCCTCGGAACAAGACTGGGGGGTGGGGGGCACTCCTCTTCCAAGAAAATGCAGGGTCAATGGTCAATTGCATTAAAAAAGCTTCACATCAATGTTCTGGAATCTATGGCGGTGTCTCTGACTCTGAAGAGACTATGCCTAAAGATGAAATCACATATCAAATCAGTCATCAACAACAACACAATACTGTGAACGTATTTTTGTTTGTGGGTACTAATTTTCGTTGTTTTATAAAAGATGTTGGTTCGTGGATTCATAAATTCGTGGATTTCCGATTTGAAACTTTTACCTTTTTGGTTATTAGTTGAACCCCAATTATGATAAAGTGTTCATTTGTAATGCATTGCTTTTATTCATTTATTAAAAAAATTAATAATTAACACTAATTAAGGGATAACTTATCACTACAAATGGTTATAATGTCGCCGCCAAAAAAAAAAAAAAAAAAAATTACAAAACTACCCAAGTTCTTTTAATATAGCATCCCAAGCTAAAACATTACTCAAAATCTTTTGTTGTTATTCAGTGGTAATTAACAGCCTTTAAATAGAGACGAGATAGTAGGCATATCACTTTCAAACCTGTCATTAACGTAGTGGTTGAAAACTGGCTCTGTCAAGACCAAAGAACCTACTACACCAGGCCTACGAAACCCAGCAGACTGCTGAAAATATGTCTTGCTTTATGCATATTAGTAGTTATTACTACTTTTGTTATGTAACGCATTGTTATTTATTGATGAATATCAAAATAAATATGAAATAAAAAAAACAATGATTTAAATTTTTATTTTTATTCAGAAAATATATGAAAAAAATCAATATATAGAAAAAATAAAGAAAAATAAACTGTAGTAATCTCTGAAAATGAGTAAACCTACAAAAGAAAAAAAATATTATTATAGTGCTCTCCAAAATAAAACATTCACAATAACAAATAAAAATAATTAGTAATCCACAATGGTTTAGAAAATGTAGGTCACCAACACAAATCGAGTGTGCCAATACCAAAATGTGACATTGTATAAAGATTTTTGTTGGATATGTAAATTCGTGGATTCACCCACCCACGAAGACCACGAAAATTGGTACACCACGAACAAAAATACGTTCACACTAGTACACTGTGTCAACAGACCGGGCTCCAGATCTCCTCAGATCAACCATGTAATACTAGCAATT
>NC_090754.1:311478-328978 GCF_036898095.1 Palaemon carinicauda | reverse complement strand
AAACAGATCAACAAGGCAGGGGGAGGAGTTGGTAATGAACAGTTAGTCAATATGTAATCGTGGAGGTGGGTTGACTTTATAAGGAAGGTGACAGTGTCTTGATGTAGGGAGATTCTGAGAGAAGTAGCGAAAAGGAGTCGGATGTTTGGGAGAGGATTTCGAAATGGTTCTATTGAATATGGGTTTTAATTGAATCTGAATGATTTATTATGGATGAAAAATCTTTTGATTTTAATATGGAACTAGTGCGATATATGAATGCAGACCTTCACCAACCTTCGGGTAGACCAGGTATAGTTTCCAAAATTACATTTTGGACAAGTATATGTATAAACAACGAAGAACTGCATCAATTCCGGGAGGGTGTCCATGAACGTGAAAATTTTACCAATATTTAATGTTTTTTTTTATATATAAACTTAAAATCAACATAAGGATACAAAATACCCAGGGCTGTGGTAAGTTCGTGCATGAAAAAAAAACCACCTTTCACTATTGCAATGATACATACATTAGTTTTTTAGGAACCACAGGACATTCAGAATTAGGCTTAAATATAATTCAAGAATTTACTAGTAAATCTGTCAGAAAGGCGTTGAAGGGTAACAGTCGTTCATAAAATATGTTCATGAAAAGGAAAACTCTTCATGGAATTTAGGACGATTTGTACACAAGGAATATGCTCTAATAAATGATATAGAACAATTACTTTAAAACAAAATAAGACCCAAACCAGTGTATGTCTTTTTTTTTCTAAAAATAACTGTAAGAAATCCGCTATTTGAGCAGGATATATTTATATCAAGAAATGGTAACAGACCTTCTGTTTCTATTTCCATGGTAAACCTGATATTTTGGTGAATTCTATTAACATTTTCCAAAATGTTGTCCTTTTGGGATTTTTCTCTATATATAAAAAAAGTGTCGTCAACTTATCTTTTGTAAAAAAAAAAAAGGGGGGGGGGGACGGAATGTTTCAGGACACTGTTACAGGTGCATTTCTTCCAGGGGGTACATGAATATATTGGTAGATGTGGGACCAAAAGGCGACCCCATGGCTAGGCCATCAAACTGTTTGAATAACTTGTTATTAAAAACAAAATGCTATCAATTACTGAAAGTTCATGGAGTATACTGAAACTTTAAGTCAAAGCCGTTAGATATGGTATTTTTGGTGGGAAAAAGCTTACTGAGAATAATTTGTATCATTTCACAAAGGGGTACATTTGCAGACAATGATTTTACATCCAGACTGACCATAACAGAGTTACTGTCTTGTTGAAGACGTTCGGGAATGAATACGGCGGAGTTCTGAAGAGTAAATTGGTTATTGGTTAGGTGACTAAAGAAAGAAGCTAAGAATTCGGCCAGGGGGATAATTTGGCAGGTTATTAGCTGCTAAAATGAGCCTGAGGGGTACATTAGTCTTATGGACCTTAGGAAATCCATACAAAGCACTAAAAGATGAATCTGAACTATATAATTATTGATATGACTGTTCAAATAACATACTTTCTATTTAAATAGTTTTAATGTACGATTTATTTCACCTTCAGCTTTAAGAATTAGGCTGTACTGAAGATCACTACCTTTTATAGATTTACTGGAGTCTGTTAACGCATTATACATTCTATGGATATAGCCATCATGGTTAAGAATAATGCCTTTATGATTATATTCTTTTTACTAAGTATTTGTGAATTTTACGTTATTACAGAAGTAATGTCTAAATAATTTCTAATATAAACACAATTTTGTGCTTATGATGGGAATGGATTCCCATAACGTTGGTTAAAAGAATAAAGGTGTAAGATTACTAGAAGCCTTTTTACTGTCCTCTTCATTATCAAGCTTAATCTTGCAAGAAGCGAAAACGTTACAAATTATACATATGTGTTTATATATATATAAATATATATATATATATATATATATATACACGTACATATATATATGTATATATATGTACATATATACACACATATATAAATATATATATATATATATATATGTATATATATATATATATATATATACATATGTTTTTATATATATATATATATATGTATATGTATATATATATATATATATATGTGTATATGTATATATATATATATATATATATATATTTCTTCAAAAAGGCCCATAAAAGAAACACAGGAAATAAATATAAATCATTATTTTTCGACCAATACACGTTGCCCCTCCTTCACTGTACTGTACACCTTGAAGATGGCCTATATGTATTGATCGAAATAAAGGGATTTATTTTTGTATCCTTTGTTTCTTTTTTTGGACCCTTTTGAGGAAACATGTTAAACTGTTCGATTGCAGTTAGATGTAAGACACACACTCACACACACACACTCACATATATATATATATATATATATATACAATATATATATATATATATATATATACAGTGAAACCTCGTTTATCGCTGTAGATAGGTTCCAGACCCGACCGCGATAGGTGAAAATCCGCGAAGTAGTGACACCATATTTACCTATTTATTTAACGTGTATATTCAGACTTTTAAAACCTTCCCTTGTACATAGTACTGTTAACAAACTACCCTTTAATGTACAGAACACTTAATGCATGTACTACAGTACCCTAAACTAAAACAGGCACAAATATTAAAGGTGATTTTATATCATGCGTTTCCTAAACACGCCAAAAAGTACGATAAAAAATGACAACCAATGTTTTGTTTACGTTTCTCTGATCATAATGAAGAAACAAACGCATTTAGTGTACACATCTGTGTATAGGTTAGTTTCTGCATCAATTATATTGATTATACAGTATGTTGATTTTGTTATTACCAATGTTTTACTTAATTTTTCTTAGGACTTCCAAATGAAATGTTTTTTTTTATGACGCCGCCTGAAACGACGGCGTCATAAAGTACGCTCAGTAAACAACCATGCTCAGTAAACAAAGAAAGCATTTAACGCGCATGATGAAAGTGATAAATAATGATATTTACAGTAAAAGCTTTTAGAAAATATGTTATTATAAATATTATTTACCGTATCTATATAAAATCATACAGTACATACTGTACGTAGCAAAGCAGGAAAAAAATTTACGAGAGAGAGAGAGAGAGAGAGAGAGAGAGAGAGAGAGAGAGAGAGAGAGATTGTTTTACGTACGTAAATGTAAATTTTAAACAAAAAAAATATGATAGGTTACAACATGTATACTCTTCAGACTTTTATAACCTTCCCTTTAACTTAATCCATACAGTACTAAACTAAAAGAGGCACAAATATTAAAATGTTAGAATATTAAAGTAAAAAATAAAGATTGTTACTGTACTCACCACGAAAGAAGTTCAAGAAAAACTTGAAGGATGATGGCGATGAATTTGCTGCACAGTAGAAATGATGATGATGAAGCTGATGATGTCTTCTACTGTGCAGCCAATGATAGTATTTTACGTCTCTTCAGACGGAGGTGTCTTTTCCTGGGACACCTCTTCAACTTCTTCTTGGGAAACTTCTTCAATTTCTTCCGAAGGCGTACTAGCAGGAGGAACTGGCTCTCTTTTGCGAGGCTGGAAGAACATTGTGATCGGACTTTGCTGCCGCTGCTTCTTTTTTCGCTCTAAGAGCATCCTGTAGGGAGTCATGTCTTCATCGATCTTGTTGCAGAATTGCATAGACCGAACCATATCCTCGTACCACTCTCGCAACATTTCTTTCACCTCCTTTATATGGTTGCAGACCTTGGCAAGCCGTTTTAATGTTAAGCCCGTTTCTTCGACATTTTCTTGGGTCTCTTCCTGTGTTTCGCTCTCTTCTTCACTGGCCGATTTCGTAAGGTCTTTTAGGTCTGCGTCAGTTAGCGGCTGGGAATGGCAGTCCAACAACTCGTCGACGTCTTCAGTCGTCATGTCGCCAAACCCGTCACCTCCAATTATCGCAGCCAACTGCACAGATTTGCGTATTGCAGAGTGTTGGATTTCAGACGGAGTAAATCCCTCGTTGTTGTAAACAATCTGGGGCCACAACTTCTTCCAGCTCGCATTCACGGTTGCAGGTTTCATTTCTTGCAGTGCCTTCTGAATGTTCTGCAGGCACGTGGCTATGGTGTACTGCCGCCAGAACACTTCAAATTAAAATCTTCATCTTCATCTTCTTGGGCAGCATCCACACACGCAACGAGGTCCGCCAAGGTATTCTTCGTGTAGAGGGCCTTGAACGCCTTGATAACCCCTTGGTCCATCGGTTGAATTAATGGCATGGTGTTGGGTGGCAGGAACTCAACCTGAACGCCCTCACGCGACAGGTCAGTTGCGTGTCCACCAGCGTTATCCATAAGGAAAAGGATCTTGAATGGCAAGCCCTTCTCTAAGAGATATTGACTGACTTGCGGGATGAAACACTGGTGGAACCAGTTGGAGGTCAGCATCTTCGTTATCCATGCTTTTTGATTATGCATCCAGTACACGGGAAAGAGATTCTTATTCTTATTTTTCAAAGCGCGGGGATTTTTTGACTTATAAATAAGCCCCGGCTTTAGCAAAAATCCAGCAGCATTGCCACACATCACGAGGGTAACGCGATCCTTGAATGCTTTAAAGCCAGAGGCTTTTGCTTCTTCTTTGAACAGGAAAGTTCGCGACGGCATTCTCTTCCAAAACAAGCCGGTCTCATCCATATTAAACACTTGTTCCTGCTTGTATCCACCTTCGGCGATAATATTCTTGAACGTCTGGTTCACGTAAGTTTCAGCAGCGGCAGTGTCAGCGGAAGCAGCCTAGCCTTGCAGGGAAACCCTTTTCAGGGCGAAGCGTCTCTGAAACTTAGCGAACCATTCTTTGCTGGCGGAAAAACGTTGTTTCTGATGCTGGGAATCAGTGGATGTCCCTGGTTGAGGTTCATCTACATCATCATCTTCTTCAGCATGGTCGCCATCGTCGTCTTGAGGTTCCTTTGCCGCAAAATTCTCATACAAGCTCAAAGCCTTGGTTCGGATGGTGTTCGTATCCAAGGCTATGTTCTTCTTCCGGCAGCCGGCAATCCACACTGCTAAAGCACCTTCCATGCGTACGATCGTTTTATTACGAGTGGTAACCACTCGCTTCGCTGATCTGCTAAAGGTGATGGTAGCCGTCTTTCTAATGTTTGCCTCGTCTTTTTTGCTATAGCGAACGGTGGATTCGTTGACTTCAAAATGGCGGGCTGCGGCCGCGTAACTTTTACCGTCTTTTAACATATAGAGAAGCGTCACCTTCTCAGCAATCGTCATCATCTTTCGGTGGCGTTTAGGCTCACTACCAGCCTTAGTAGAAGCAGAACGCTTGGGAGGCATTGTACAGTAGGGTTTAACAGAAAGTTCAACAAAAAGTTCAACTTAAAACAGTCACGCACAGCACAGATTAAAGTTCACAATAACTTAACAACATCTACACAGCGATATGGCGGGAGACAAAGTGACCGCGAATACGTAGATGCTGCGGGTTGGAGATGCGGGAAAAACACCAATCACAGGCTAGAAAACAAAACTTGAGTTCTGATTCGTCATCTATCAGCGCTTGAACCAATCACAACCCGTCTTATATGCTACGTAGGTTACCAATGCAAAGTACAAGGTACCGTACATATACTGTACAGTAATAATAATGATAATAATAATAAATAATAATAATAATAATAATAATAATAATAATAATAATAATAATAATTTTAATAACAACAACAGCAATAATAATAATAATAATAATAATAATAATAATAATAATAATAATAATAATAATAATAATAAAGCTTTACGTACGCTATTTTACGCTTGTTTTATTGTAGGATATGTCTCTCTCTCTCTCTCTCTCTCTCTCTCTCTCTCTCTCTCTCTCTCGTACGCTTATTCGAGATGTGATTTTTGCAACAAAGAATATTATTGGATGCAGTACTACGTACATATACATACAAAAGATTCATGGAAAAGATGCATATCCATTACATTTGTAGTACAGTGGTAGCCATAAGCAGCCTTACACCCTTCTAATATGGTATGACTGCATCTGATTTGCGTTTCATGTTCGATTTAATTTTACTACGTACTGTATATAGTACTGAATTATCGTATGATCACATTCTCTTTTCGTGTTTTATTTCTTTCTGTGCTGAATTATATGTCATATGTAATGCAATGAACAATCAGTAAGAGCAGATATTACTAATTACAGTATTAATGGAATTACAGGTAACGAAATATCGTATTTGGGGTCTTCAGATATCGCGGTAATTTTGAAACTTCTGGAAAATCCGAGATATGTATATATATATGGGTTATGAAAAAAAACCCGCGAAGTGGTGAATCCGCGATGGTCGAACTACGAAATAGCGAGGGCTCAATGTATATATATATATACAGTACATATATATATATATATATATATATGTGTGTGTGTGTGTGTGTGTGTGTATATATATAAATATATTTACAGTATGCATATATATATATATATATATATATTCATATAAGCCATTAATACTTCTTAATGAGGAATTCTCTCTGTTTTGCGATCGGAAACCCACGAGAGAATTAACTTGATGGTAATAGCTTTTTGTTGGCCAGGGAGTCGAACCCGGACCAAGGAAACTGAGGTTCCAGTGACTTACCACCCTTTGTGGCTGATTAATAAGTTAGTCACTGGAACCTTAGTTTTCTTGGTCAGGATTCTGTTCCACGGCCAACTAGAAGCTATTATCATAAAGTTGATTCCTCCTTTGGTCTCTGATCCCGGTGTACCGTTTCAAATTACCCCCTCCAAATCTTACCCCCCCGGTAGTTTGAAACCGGATTCACATTACCGGGGGGGGGGGGGTAACTTGAAACCGGTTTCAAGCTACCCCGGGGGTAATTTGAATCCGGTTTTATACTACCTCCCATGTTTCAAATTACCCCCCTCGTTTTTGCACAGGATCTCTTCATTTATGAATATTAATAAATTGCTTTTGATCAGGGTCAGCACAATCATTAGGTAATATGTATATACATGTACTGTTTCACCTATTGGTATCGTTTATTAATATCCAGCCTTTATCCGTCTTATATTTATATCTTAGCTAATAAATGTCGGATATTCCATTATCAGTCATGGGCGCATATTTGACCGAGACAGGAAGACGAGGTGAAATTTGATTTTGACGGTTTTTTTTTTTTCCATTATTTGAAATATTTCATAATTATATTGCAAGCAAATATTATATAAGGTATAATCAACATATTGATCATAAGTATATAAGTATACATATACATTATATATATATATATATATATATTATATATATATATATGTATATGTATTTGTATGTATGTTGTAAATACTATATCATTCATGATATCTGTAAATAATTGACACTTTTAATAAAGCAAGATTGTAAGCAATTAAAACAGTTTTAATAAAACAAGATACAGTACATGCTGTTTGCTGCTACTGTACTTACATTGGTTGTTTGTATACGAAAACACCTGGACTACGGTAAAGTCGTTACACTTTATAGCCCTCTATGGATGACATTGAACACAACTTGTGTTAATCTCACAACTGTTGTTACTGATTTTAGCCTAAAGGCAGGCAGCTGTGTGTTATCATGGGCTAAATCAAATACTATTAAACCATCTTCCAGAGTAGTAAGTGATGGATTCGTGTATGGATTTTTTTTCTGTTGTTGATCTCGAAATGGAAAATTATTGAAAAACGGTGTCATAAAATGTTTAAGAATTTTACCTGAAATGTATCATAAAGAGAAAAAAAAAGACCTCGCCACATAGTCACCTGTACATTTCCATTCGGTTTATATAACACTTCTGCCCCTTTGTCATAGCTCCATTCTTTCTTATTACTCGTTTCATCAAATGACAAAACAGCAATACCTAGTAATCGAGACTTCATACCATCTTTAATGTCCTCTGGTTTAAAATGAATCGAGCTAACAGTAGCTTACACAACGTTAATTCTGTCTGCACGACGACATGCATGTTGGTAATTTATATTTGAGCTTTTATTTTTCCCGTGCATAGCATCCAAATACTACGAAGTTACTATGCATTATCAGTGACCGAATAAATGAATAAACAAAGAGATATATGGACACAAGGAGTTCTATTGTTATATTGCAACTATGGGTATGGTCAAACCATTTTAAGAGGAAACTCGGAGCCCAATAGCGCATTGCCAGTTCTCTTGGGTCATTTTCAAAGCACACCTGGCTTGACCGCTTTAATCTATGGGGGAGCCAAAAAAGGGAGAAAAGGGTCAGCTAATAAGTCATTCACCCGGATTTGAACGGTCTAAGAATATAATCCTTTAATTTGATACTCTCCCTAAATTGTTTCCTTCGTTCTTTTTGTTTGCAACCACGTGGTGACAAGTTGAAACTCTTAAATATAACAAATAGCAAAATTGTTATAATACAATTATCATACTAACAGAAATACTCTTAATTTTGATATCAAATGAATTCATTTCTCAATTCTGATTGATTATTAAAAGACAGAATTCTTTACAAAGGATTTAATCAACTATGATTAATATGGTATATTTAAGTAGGTGATTGTATAGTTTTAGAATTTATTTAATTAATCGACAAAATTAATTTCTTTACAACAAAGGTTATATTAGCAAACGTGGTTATGGTGACTTCGTCAGATGAAGTTAGCGCTATCACAAAAGATTCAATTAATTAGTTCATTCAGACCATTTTCATGTCTTCCTTTATAATGTTATCAGTATGCTAAATACCTTTGACCCAATTTACCTTGCAAATCTGAAACAAAGTCGTTTTTTATAAGTTGGCTGCATCTGTGACACGTTTGATTGTTTGGTCAATTCCAAATTTAACAATTTCATTATCATTTTCCCATTTTTTTTTCTTAATATTTATTTTAGTAAATATTTTTTTTTCCATGTAATGCTAAAACCGGGTTTATTATGATGGTTTTGATTTCAAATATTTTTACGGGTAATATCTATCTTTTTTTTACTTAATAATTGTTTTGTATAAAGTTAGATGCGTCATAGTTTGTGTTTAATTGAAAGATAAGGTCAGTTAATGTATTGCCTTATTTATTATAGAAATACACATACCATACATTCATTTGCTTGATATTTCTGTGCAAAACTGAATGTTTGTCATGATTTCTACTGTGTTTTTTTGGAAGCAAAAATCTATTGTTGGTATTATAACTGTTCATTTGGAAGAGCATGCCAGGTAATATACGGTGCTTAACTAATTATAGAAAAAGATATACCGTATAATATAGAAAAGGATATACCATACATTATAGAAGATGATATACCGTACATTATCCTCATATTTGTGTGTGATGCTAAATGATGGTATGTGTTCTTAAATGTTTTTCAAGAAGTATGTCCTTGAAAGATATAAATGCGATGAGTCACAGACACCTGGATTAGCGTTCCTGGCTTAGTATTGTGACGGGCCGAGAGAGGAGTTGTGAAATCAAAGGCAGATTGGAAACGACTGAGTTATATTGTTGTGGAACACTCTCCTTATATACAAAACCTCAAGGCAACAGGACATGACAAGTTCACAAGACAGACAAAATCACAGAGGAAAAACCAGACTTGAATTTTCATGTTCGTTTTAGTGTGAGGGAAGAGCGAAGATACAACCATAATATATACAAAATGAATTATGTACAATTGTGTGAAACACGGTTGGTACATGGCTCCCCCCCTAAAAATGACATACTGTACATGTCAAATAGGGCGCCCTGATCTAGAGAGGTGAACTGTAGGCGGGTCATCTGGCAGAAGATAAGCAGGTTTTAGACGATCAATGGAGACCCAGTCTTCTTTGCCCCGAATGTTTAGGAGGAATGCTTTCGGACTGCGTCGGATCGCAGGAAGACGTGCGTTGCAGAGTGCAAGTCCGTTGGTATGTGATGCTTCGCTGGGGGCTTGTAAGTCTGGCGGCACGGAGTAAATTTTCCCACGACGTGACGTATGCGCTGGAGATCGTCAGAGGAGGTTGTAGAAGGAAAAAACTCGGCAGGGACGACCAACGGGTCGCCATACACCATTTCGGCTGCCGAGACGTCGAGGGCGTCTTTAGGAGTGGTCCTTAGTCCAAGGAAGACCCAGGGAAGCTGAGTAAACCAGTTGCAATCCTTGCAGCGGGACATCAAAGCTGCTTTGAGGGTGCGATGAAAACGTTCAACCATTCCATTGGCAGCGGGGTTGTACGCCGTTGTGTGATGTAGGGTGATGCCCAGGAGATTCGCTAATGACGTCCATAATTGAGAGGTGAAAGTGGTTCCCCTGTCAGAAGTAATATGCTCAGGGATACCGAATCTTGAAATCCATCCAGAGAGTAAGGCAGATGTACATGAGGCGGACGTTGCAGTTTCCATGGGAATGGCTTCAGGCCAACGAGTGGAGCGGTCGATGACAGTAAACAGGTAACGAGGTCCTTGTGATGTGGGTAGGGGGCCTACAACGTCGACGTGAATGTGTGCGAAACGACGCTGAGGTTGAGGAAAGGTGCCCACTCCTGAATCCGTGTGTCGATGTACTTTGGAAGTTTGGCAAGAAGTACAGGCACGGACCCAATCCTTAGCATCCTTAGAAATGCCGTGCCAAATGAACTTTGCCTTCAGCAGCTGTGCAGTAGAACGGCACGAGGGATGTGAAAGGCCGTGGATGAAATCAAACACCTGTCGGCGCATGGGAGCAGGAATCCAAGGTCGCGGTCTACCAGTAATGACGTCACAGAGGAGGGTGGTGTTGGAGTTTTCGAGGGGAAAATCCTCCCAACGGAGGGACGTGCAGGATGTCCTACAAGCTTGATACTCTGGATCCTGTCGTTGGGCTTCAGCCAGGGCGTTGTAATCCAATCCCAGTTGAACGGCAGCCAACGTGTTTCTTGACAGGGCATCGGCAACGGGATTAATTTTCCCAGGGACGTATTGGAGGGTGCAATTGTATTCAGCCACGGCGGAGAGATGTCGGCGTTGACGGGCGGACCAGGCGTCAGACTGTCGAGTGAAGGCGTGCACCAGAGGCATGTGGTCTGTACGAATGACGAAGGGCGTACCTTCTAAGAAATGGCGAAAGTGACGGACAGCCAGGTGCACCGCCAGCAATTCTCGATCGAAGGTAGAATAACCTGATTCTGCCTTGGACAGTTTTCTGCTGAAGAAGGCCAATGGGCGGGGCGAGCCTTTGACCACCTGCTCGAGTACTGCACCAATAGCAACGTCGCTGGCATCGGTGGAGAGAAGGAGAGGGGCGTGTGGGATAGGAAAAGTGAGAGCCGCAGCAGTTGATAGGGCCTTCTTTGCATTGCAGAAGGCCGCTTCTTGAAGGGGACCCCACTTCAAGTCCTTTGGCTTGCCCTTGAGGGAGGCGTAGAGGGGAGCAAGAGTGGCGGCAATGGCTGGCAAAAAGCGGTGATAATAGTTGATCATGCCCAAGAATTCCTGCAGAGCTTTGACGGTCGAGGGCGTGGGGAAATTCTGAACAGCTGCTACCTTCTCAGGGAGGGGATGGACTCCTTCAGGAGTGATACGGTGCCCTAAGAACGACACTTCGTTGGCGCCAAAGGTACACTTGTCGTACCGGACTACAAGGCCGTATTGTTGCAGGCGGTCGAGCACGATGCGCAGGTGACGGAGGTGTTCCTCTTTTGAGGAGGAGAACACAAGTATGTCGTCCACATAACATACACAGAAAGGGAGGTCCCCTAAGATGCCATCCATGAGACGTTGAAACGTTGCCCCAGCATTACGAAGGCCAAAACAGGAGTAATTGAAGGTGTATGTGCCAAACGGAGTGGTGATGGCGGTCTTGGGGATGTCTTCTGGGTTCATAGGCACCTGATAATACCCCTTCAGGAGGTCGAGCGTAGAGAAAACCTTTGCTTTGTGCAGGTAGGAGGTTACATCAGCAACGTTTGGGAGGGGGTAGTGATCCGGTTCTGTTTGCATGGTCAGGCGCCTGTAATCCCCGCACGGACGGAGGGAGCCGTCTTTCTTCAGAACGATGTGTAAGGGTGACGACCATGGGCTGGAGGCCTTTTGGCAAAGGCCCATTTTCTCCATTTCGGCGAACGTCTGTTTGGCGGCTGCCAATCGTTCCGGTGCCAGACGTCTGAATTTTGCGAAGACTGGGGGTCCCGTCGTCTTGATATGGTGATAAATACCGTGCTTAGCAGGAACCGTGGGCGTTTGGCGAAGTTCTGGACGGAAAACTTCCGGGTAAGACGTGAGGAGGTGGGCGTAGGCATCCGTGGGTGCGCTGATGTGGAGAGCGAGGTTAGAGGGGGCGGGTTGAAGAGGTGTCGACAAGTACGAGTCCGCGTTGACCAATCATCGGTGGGCGACATCGACCAGAAGGTGGAAATGAGAGAGGAAATCCGCACCGAGGATTGGTATTGTGACGTCATTAACGAGAAACTTCCAATTGAATTTACCGTTTCCGAACGATAATGTGAGGCTCTCGTAACCGTAGGTGGGTATCGCAGATCCGTTGGCAGCTACCAAGCGGACGTCGGCAGATGTAGACAGACTACGTTGTGCCTTGAAGAGTTTCCTTGGCAAAAGAGAACGACAAGCACCCGTGTCTACCAAAAATCGCACGCCCGTTCCTGCATCCTGTAAAAAGAAAAGATTAGAAACATGGGAGGCCACCGCCACAAGCGATGGCCTACTTACACGTTTTTTGTCCACTGACAATCTTTGGCACATTTCTTCGCGGTTGCCCCGAATCTGAAGTGGTAGTAGCAAAACTGCGGTGGATGGGAGGTAGTAAGTGGCTGTAGAAGTCGTTCGTTGGGGCGCGAGCAATTGGTGGGTGGTGGGCGGCTTTGTCGCCGCTTCGGCATGTCACGGGGTAGGCGTGTATGTCCTACGGCATTCATGTCAGCTTCGGTGTACGTTGAATAGGCATCCTCGTCGTCAGGGGTGGAGGCGTTGATGGAGGTCTTGAAGTGGCTGTCCATAAGGGCGTCGGCTTTGGTCATCAAGTCCTTTATGGGTAAACTATCGACATCGGGTATGGCAGCGCGCACAGGTTCAGGTAAACGGCGTATCCAAAGGGCACGGAGTAGGTTCACCTCACGAGGAGAGCCGTCTGCGGCAGGTTGAAGGCGAGCGATACTGGTCATTTCCCTGAGGGCAAGCGAAGCCCTTTGGTCCCCCAACGGTTGTTGCGAGAGCTGAAAAAGCTTTGCTATACGGGCGGCTGGCGACGGCGAGTACTGTTGCAGAAGGTATGATTTGAGGTCGTCATACGCTATTGGGGTGTCTCCTTGTTCACAAAGCCAGTCGGATATTTCTGGGAAGGTGTCCTCGGGTATCGCCGCGAGAACATAATCCGCTTTGGTGGTTGAGCGAGTCACGCCCCTAATACGAAACTGGACTTCTGCGCGCTGAAACCAAGCAAACGCCTCTCCGCTGGCAAACGATGAAAGTTTGAATGGAGAGGCCGTAGCGCCAACTGCCGTAGAGTCCGTCATAGTACCAACAATGGAGGGGCGAGGGGGTGGGGGTGGAAGGCGGTGGAAGCGAGTCGACTTCCGGGGTCACCAATGTGACGGGCCGAGAGAGGAGTTGTGAAATCAAAGGCAGATTGGAAACGACTGAGTTATATTGTTGTGGAACACTCTCCTTATATACAAAACCTCAAGGCAACAGGACATGACAAGTTCACAAGACAGACAAAATCACAGAGGAAAAACCAGACTTGAATTTTCATGTTCGTTTTAGTGTGAGGGAAGAGCGAAGATACAACCATAATATATACAAAAGGAATTATGTACAATTGTGTGAAACACGGTTGGTACAGTATCCTTTATCCTCTCAACACCAGATATTTATAAATGACAGAGGATTAACTTAAAGCTTACTCAGATCGACAAGGTTAAATTTTCCTTAACAATAAAGATTTTATCGGCCTTAGTTCTCTCGGGAGACATATATATAGTAGGTACTCGACAGTATAGCTCCAGTTGACCCAACTTGACTGAACCTGACTCTGCTGCAGTGTGCTCAGCTCACGGCAATCAAGCAAAACAGTATAGGCCTACCCGTCCTGACTTCTGAGGATTGTAGTCCAACTCGTCCCATCGCCAACTCGTCCCATCGCCAACTCGTCCCATCGCCAAGTCGGCCCATTGTGACTACCAACTCGGTCCATTGCCATCTCGGCTCACTACCAGCTCGGCCCTCTATATACCAACTCGGCCCACATCCAAATTTATCTTATTAAAGCTATTTTATATCATTATATTGTGTGTTATTTTCTTTTATTATGTTTTGTTCTATTTCGAGATCAGACCTGAGAAAAGTCTCGTTTATCTCTTTCCAAGTAACTTTGTAAATAAATCTCCGAGGTAAGTAAAAACAGTTTGAAAATAGAAAGAGTAGTCTTTATAAATAATATAATAATAAAAAGTAAAACACATTGCTAAATAAATCTCTGAGGTAAGTAAAAACAGTTTGAAAATAGAAAGAGTAGTCTTTGTTAAATAATATAATGATAAAAAGTAAAGCACATTGCTAAAAGCTTCTAAAAATAATAATGTACATATTACGAAACATAGACAGCAATATGATGAGAAACTGCCTTCAGTAATTGTCTGGCCGATCTTTCATTATTATTATATTCGTCCCATAGTTTTACAAGTTGGCCGTGATGTTTATTATACTTATGTTGCTGCTTTCTCAAAACCTTCCCTTCTGACAGCAGCCGCACCTGTAAATTAACTATGTTTGCCTCATCATGTAGGAGCTTTAAAAGTAAATAAAAATTTAAGTTTCCTTTCCTTGCCTGCAAATTTATTCTGTTATGCCATCCCTCAACATCATTATTTGTTCTGATGCTCCGACCGAAGACGCACCACGTGTGAGGAGGCCATATTGCAGAATTGATCCACGTCTTTTTCACGTAATTTAAAAGGCTTATGAGTTCATTCACCCCTGCAGCTTTCCTATAAAACCTGATAAAAAGCTCTTCTATATGTTCCTGTGGCATATATGGGAGCGACAACAACTGCCTTAAAAACTTGTAAGTGCCGACGTCGTTTGTGTAAGAACTTTGAAGGCCTAATTCTTGCACTTTCCTCCATACAGCCTGGCCCCAGTGGAAAGCACAACCATGGATCGTAACATTTGGTAAAAGACGTCTTCCATTGCCTTTTGCTTCACGAGTGTACACACCTTAATTTTACAGCACAGCTGGTCTCAGGTGGATGGCAGTGTTCAACATGCCCTCTAATAAAAGTGTTACCCACTTCTTTTACTGCCGCCATGCATGAGATTTTTTTGTTTCTAACCACACACCGCCAATGAATACTCACGTTATTTTTTCTTTTTAGTGTGTAAGAGTAGCCGGTGCTGTCATTAAGTTTCAAATTTCCTCTTTGTGAAGATGATTCAATCTTTTCATATGTTACTGTCTCCCTTGAGGGAGACCTTACCATTGGCGTAGGATCCTCAATTGAAGAAGCACCACTGATATTTGACACTCCACCTTCAAATAAATCTAGACTCTCGGTATTCACATTACTCATTGCCACTGCATCCTCAAAATATTCCGTGTTTGCGTTCGAAACTACACAAGTTTCCCCCGGACTCTGATTTTCTTGAATACACATGTGACTCATCCAGTCAATATAACCTCCTTTAACAGCAGCCCTGTATTGCTCCCGGGTGATCCCACTTCCACAGGTCCGATGCTGCCAGTAGCTACATCCATCACATTGCAGTGCTTCCTGTCATATGTAAAGAACACGTTACACATGACATTGTGAGTACAAAGTTAATATATGACATTTCCTTCTTACTGACCACAAACACCTAACAATTGTCTCAGAGTGCAACTGCGAGGTTTTCCTCCTGTTACGTCTTTCAAACCTTTTACTGTCAATTTCTATTTCAGCGCTGAATGGCCTTAGTACCCCAGTGACTGGCATAATGCCAAAATTCTATACAAATTAAAATATCTGTCATTGGAGTACTATTTATTTACTTTAAAGGTAAATCTTCTTACCTGACGGGGACGGACAGTTTCACAGCATATCAAGCGACTGGTCAGCCATGTTGTCCTAGCTGCTTGAAGTCTAGCAGTAGGTTCGTAACCATATCAATTATATAAGCTATGGTTCAGTTTCGAAAATTATTCAAAGCCTTGAACTACATATACGAAACAACTATTACAATGAGGTAATGAGGCACTTAAGAGACACTTAAGTGCTTGTATAAAGAAGGTTCCTAACCATCCTCTCTCTCTCTCTCTCTCTCTCTCTCTCTCTCTCTCTCTCTCTCTCTCTCTCTCTCTCTCTCTCTCTGTATGTACGTGTGCGTGTGAATCTCCCTCCATCCGGTCCCCTCTCTCTCAGTATTTCTTTCTTTTCAAACAATTAAAACCACAACCAAAGGATTTATAATGTTTAGGGAAAAGAGTTGTCCAATAATTGTTTCTAAATGCAGTTGTTATTATAGCCATTAAATAATGTTTGGAAATGATTAATAAAACCTTTACACCTATCATTGCGTGATATTGCTGTGCGTGTGCTGTTGCAAAAGCTATACTGGACGACTTCATTTGATCTGATCTGACCTGTCAAAAATGGGCCGAGTTGGCTATCACAACATTATCGCCATTAACAGGTAATTATAGTGCGTGTGTAGTTCTTCCTGATTTCATATTTTGTGAAATTTTTGCGTTTATTTAATGGAACCTCTCAGCTGGGTAATTCGCTGCAGTCGCCTCGACAAAAGTAACGTAAAATATGCCCGAGTTTGTTCTCTTCATTTCCAATATTTTGAAGGTGATGTAAAGTCCCAGATACGTGGAGTTCCTCCAAAATGCTTAAAGAGCACAGCTGTGCCATCAATTAATTCATTGATGCTATTGTTTGTGGCCTAGGACCTTCTAATATGAGAATATGGAAGCATTTTTGTATAAACCCGATCAACTCGAATAGAATTTCAATTAAAACACTCAACAGCAAATAGAGAAATGTTTGTTTTTGCAGATACACCTCATATGCTTAAGTTATTTAGAAATCTTTGCTAAAATCAGTATTTTCTTCAGAATCTGCGATTTCGATAAAAAAAAACTTAGATAAAAAAAGATACCAGCACAAAGCGAATACTAAGAAATTAAAAAGAACATCTTTTGAAAGAATTTTTTTTTTTTGTCATAAAATATTTGTTGAAGTAAAGACGTTTTGTCATAATATGTTCAAATAAAGAAGTTTTGTCAAAAAATATTCGTTCAAGTCCAGACTATCCCAAGCTGTTTTTTTTATTTGTTAGATGATTTATTTTTACTTAAAATATATATATTATGTATATAGATATGTAGTATATTCTATTTTCTACTAAATAACGAAAAGTATATGTGTATTTATTTTCTTCGTAATTCCGATATGTAAATAAATCTTGTGAATGTTTGATTATAAAATTTATTATGTTATGGTTGGATATTTCTGTGTTACAACTTAACCAAATC
>NC_090754.1:301478-306478 GCF_036898095.1 Palaemon carinicauda | reverse complement strand
GTACTCTTATAGTGTCTCCCTCACAGTAAAAATATTTAAGAACCTGGTTTTTTTTATTTTATCCGTATTTTATGAACCTTAACTATCATCAGCAACCCCAAAAATTAGACATAAGGAAATTCTGTTTAAATCCAATTCTATATAATGGAAGTACATAGGCAATCAAGAGAGCAATTACAACATTCTAAATCTTTATTATGAAATTGGCTTTTCATTAGTTTTTTATATTTTCTATTTTGACTTCTCTCAGAAGCAGAGTTTTTGTTTAGGACTCTTCTCCCAAAAAAGAGGCATCCTTACTTTCAGACAAATATTCAATTGAGTAAATTCGCTTAGTAATGTACAGTTTGTAAGAAACGTAAATTCGCTTAGTAATGTACAGTATGTGAGATATTATAGTTTTAGTAGCTTCTTTGCTAGGTTTCAGTGACTTCTCTCCATAGCCCAGCGGCATAGTAAGAAATATGAAACCAATTGTTCAAATTGTTCTAAAAGCACCAAAATTGGCACACATGTGGATTAATACATTCTGAACAATTTTGGATATGGAGGCATTCAAGATTCTCCCCGTAGCACATTTGGCGGCCATTTTTCAAAATGGCCGCTATTTACTGTTAGCGTCATTGAATATGTACCATAATTTGTCTTTTTGTGGATGCTAAAGGTGATAAGTGTGCTAGAGGTGATAAGTATTGTACAATTACACATACTTCTGTGCTTACCAAATAATTTGGCTACCATTTCACAAGAAAATGAATTTTACTTTGCAGCGGCAGCGTTGGTGGCAGTGACGGCGGCTGCAGTAATAGTATAGTGTTGATAGTCATGGTGCTTGTAGTAGTAACTTGTGGTAACATGGTGGTGTTTTGTGTCTTTGCAGGTGAGGCAGCAGCAGCACCACCTGACATCAGAGACGCGTTGTTCCAGACTGCAGCCATGGCAAAGAAGTTCCAACTGGTCGATACTTTTGAGCAACGTACTCCCACAACACCTCCTGAGACAAACTGGAAGCTGTGTCTTGTATGTCAAGAGGAGACAACAGAGTCACTTGTCTGCCCAGTACTGTCTAAACGCCGAGACCCTGGGAGTGGATACACGACAATGGCTGCAAACTTGGTCAAATTTGATGAACTCGGAGAACTGCCAAGAACTGTTCAGTTGCAGAGACTAGATGAAGGACAAGGTGTTGAGGCGACAATGGTTGCCCACCAGGCCAAGTTGCATAAAACATGTATGCTCAAATACAATAACACAATGCTACGAAGAGCAGAGAAGAGACGCATCGCAAGCAGCTCAGCATTTGATAGTACTGACAATGTCCAGGCCAAGCGCGCCAGAACACACTCTTCAGAAGCCACTACCAGCGGCACCTCCTGCTTTTTCTGTGGAAAGTCTGGCACAGAGACCCTACATGAAGTAACAACCTTCCAGGTGGACACACGCGTACGGAAGTGTGCAGCGCAAGTTGGGGACAATGAACTCATAGCCAGGCTCAGCATGGGTGATATGGTGGCTCTGGAGGCCAAGTACCATTCCAAGTGTTTGTTGGCTCTTTACTATCGTGCAAAGACCACTGTAGAAGCCGAGCAGAAAACTGACCATGAAGGTGTAATGTCAAGAATCGTACTGGCTGAACTGGTCCTGTATATCGAGGAAACCCACCTAGAAGAGGGCACCACCCCAGTCTTCAGACTCGCAGAACTTGTAAAGCTATACACAACAAGAATGGAACAGCTCGGGGTTGTTTTGTGCCAGAAAGTTAATAGCACAAGGCTGAAAGAGCGCCTGTTAGCCCAGATACCAGGCCTGAGATCCCACAGCAAAGGCCGAGATGTTTTACTAGCGTTTGATGAAGACATTGGTGAAGCGCTAGGCAAAGCCTGCGAGCAAGACTGTGACACTGAGGCAGTTCACCTTGCGCGTGCTGCACAGATAGTTCGTCGATATATGTTTGAAGACACTTACCAATTCCGTGGATCATTCCCGGGCGGCTGTCAGGAGGACTCTGTGCCAAACGTACTAGTTGCAATGGTAAATATGGTGCTGGATGGCCCCACCATCAAGAATCAAAGCCATTCCTCTTCAACACAAGCAGCTCTTTCCATTGCGCAGCTTCTCAAGTTCAACAGTGTCAAGCAAAGTCGGAAGCAGGGAGCAACCAAGACACAGGAGCCTCCAGCTGTCAGACACAGTACGTCTCAAGAAACTCCTCTTCCAACCTATGTTGGGCTGATGCTGTATGCTGAAACACGCAAGAGAGGACTTGTGGACAAGCTCTTCTCTCTGGGCCTAAGCATCTCATATGACAGAGTCCTACGTCTTTCTGCCCAGATGGGAAACAGCGTGTGTCAGCTGTACCGCATAGAGGAAGTGGTCTGCCCGCCTACCCTGCGTAGCAATGTGTTCACAACTGCGGCTGTGGACAACATTGACCACAACCCAAGTGCCACCACAGCCAAGAATTCATTCCATGGAACAGGAATCTCGCTTTTTCAACACCCAACGTGTGCAGATGAGTGAGTGGATCGTAGCATTGCTCTCACTGGGCGTGATACTGGATCAAAGACGGTTGAGCCTCTACCAGAATATTACACGGATGTACGTCCTGTTGCTTCTTCTGTCAAAGGGCAAATGATCCCAGCTACTTCTGTGACCTCTCTTAGACGCCACAACTGTGAGCAGCACATAGAAGATGAGTATATGTGGCTGGAGAACACGAGAAGTGTTCTCAAAGATGATGTTGAGGCCTGTGAAAACACATCATGGGCTGCATACCATGCAAGGCACCAAGATCCAAAGCAACCAGTCATCACACCAACGTCCCTGCTTCCCTTGTTCCAGGAGAGTGCTCACACTGTGGCAATGATCAGACACTCTATTGATGTAGTCAGGAGTGCAGTTAAACATCTCAACCCAGGCCAAACTCCAGTTCTGACTTGCGACCAGCCACTATTCACTCTAGCAAAACAGATCCAGTGGAAGTGGCCAAACACATATGGAGAAGACCAACTGGTGGTGATGTTTGGGGGGTTGCATATTGAGATGACGGCACTGAAGACCCTGGGTGACTGGTTGCAGGGAAGTGGGTGGACCCAAGCACTGGTACAAGCAGAGATCACAACTGAAGGAATAGCAGACTCATTTCTTCGAGCAGCTCACGTCACACGCACCAGAAGAGCACACCAAGTCACAGCGGCTGCGTTGTATAATCTCCAACGGCGTGCCTATGACAAGTACAGCACCACCAATACAGAAGATGATGAGCACCCTGAAAGCTTCGAAGACTGGTGCAGTCAGAGAGAACAGAGTTATCCGCAGTTTCAGTACTGGTCAACAGTCTTGGCACTGGAGCTGTCCACTCTGATCTATGTGCGATCTCTGAGAGAAGCCAATTTTAGCATGTACGTGGATGCTCTGACAGAACTGGCTCCGTGGTTCTTCGCACTAGACCACACGAACTATGCCCGATGGATACCAGTGCATCTACGGGACATGGCAGAACTGGCAAACAAACATCCAGACGTCTTCACAGAGTTTAGCAAGGGACACTTCACAGTCCAGAAGACCAAGAGGATCTTTTCAGCAATCCCTCTTGACCAAGGACATGAGCAGAACAACGCGTATGTCAAGGGTGATGGAGGAGCCATCGGCCTCACAGACAATCCAACTGCACTGAGGCGCTGGATGGTTGCCGGACCGGAGGTTGCTAGAGTGATTGTGGAATTTGACGACTTCAATCTGCATCCACACGATCAAGAGGAGACACGTCACCACGAAGAGACACCAAGTGTGCAGAACACTTTTGCCAGAGATGTGCGCTCACTCGTGGCCGTCATTGAAGAGCTGGGCAACCCTTTCGAGGAGGACAGTCAGGACTTGCTGGTGCTCGACACAAAGGAGATCGCAGACCCTGCAGTCATAGAAACAGTCCGTAACGCCAAGCAGATTGGCCAAGACCAGTTTGAAGCATTCTCAAAGGAATGCATCGTGGACAGAACCAAGTCCATTGAGGTGGCAATCCACCGGAACAAGCTACCACTGTTTGCGACCAAGAGAGGACCCAATATACCCAAAGGAAAAGAACAGGTCAAATCTCTGAAGAATGATGTTGCGCTCTTCGCACGATTATATATCGGCTGCCAGACCCGTGATGGGAATCTAGAAGAGTTCTTCAGGCATGAAAATCAGCAATGCCCTCCAGCTTTATCTGACGGAGGGAGACTGTACCTAGGGAGCAAGAGTGACTTGCTGGTGTGCCTTGAAGGCCATGCTGAGCCTCAGTTTGAAGCTCCTACTGTCACTGCTGTTGTCCTCGATGGAGCAGTAATCGTACAGATGTTGAAGCCGGGTACTGCCAACACGTTCGAGGAATATGCACAGCAAGTGTTCATCCCATACGTTGTACAACGTTTCCAACATGTATCACGTCTTGACCTTGTGTGGGACAGCTACAGAGCAGATTCCCTGAAGGCATCAACCAGAGAACAGCGTGGAAAGGGAGTACGTCGGCGTGTTGTCGACTCAGCAGTCATACCAGGAAATTGGCAAAGTTTCCTGCGAGTTGATAGCAACAAAGTGGAGCTCTTCAGCTACCTCTCCACCATGCTTGCAGAGTCCTTTCAAGAAGAAGGCAAGGAACTGGTCGTCACTGATCTGTGTTCCACAGCAAGAGGATGTCAACTCACTCGCACCATGCAACCAAGAAGAGGCAGACACCCACATGATGCTACATGTAGCACATGCTGCACAACATGGTCACCACCAGATACAGGTTCGAACAGTAGACAGTGACGTCGTGGTCCTAGCAGTGATGGTAGTCCAGAAACTACCAGCTGGAGACGAACTCTGGGTAGCCTTTGGGACAGGCAAGAACTACCGCTACATTGCAGCCCATGAAATAGCTTCCTCCCTTGGTCCAGAGAAGGCATGTGCTCTTCCAATGTTTCATGCCATCACAGGGTGTGATACTGTGTCAGCCTTCGTCGGACATGGGAAGAAAT
>NC_090754.1:286478-296478 GCF_036898095.1 Palaemon carinicauda | reverse complement strand
TACTAGTTAAGCTACAGACCCAGTTGAAAAAAAGCATGATGGTATAAGTCCATGGGCCCCTACCATGAAAATAGCCTAGTGAAGAAAGGAAAAATTAAACATAGAATAATGTGCTTGAGTGTACGCCAAGCAAGAGAACTCTAACCCAAGACAGTGAAAGACCATGGTTCAGAGGCTATGGCACTAATCGATACTTTGATTTTGAAAAGTTCTCCTAGAAGAGCTGCCTACTATACCTGTTTTGCGGAGGACTGCTGTAAATTGATTGTAAATAATTATTTGTGTATTGTTATTTAATTTTGTTAGGTCTGTTAACAAGTAAACAAGTGTTCTATTATGTAATGGGCTAGGTTGGCAAATTTATTGTTGTAAACAAGTATTATAAATTGTTTTTTTTCAGGAAGTATGTTATGTTGAACCTGTTTGGATAAAACTAGCTAAGGCTGGTTTCTATTGTTTGATTTATTGTAGTCACTGTTTTCTGTACTATGAAAATCAGTTAGCGAACAGGGGTCAACTGGGAAGGTTCAGTTTGGAAGGGTTAATTTAAATATTCAGCAAATACACTATTTCATGTTTTAAAGAAATTCTTCACGAAATCTAATAAAATAGTTTATATCCGATTTGAAGGTTTTTCTTGCTTCTTTCACCAACGGCACACAACATTCCATTTCTTGAGAACTACCGAGTGTTGAAGATGGAAGATGCGAGAAGAGCACGGCGTTTAGCCAATACAGTGTTTACAAGATTAAAGGGAATAATGATCAAATAAATAAACCAAAAGAAAAGTGCTGATGATATAAAGAACTGTTACGTTAAAGTTAAGGATGCTTTTGAGAAATTAGAAATCAAACATAATGAGTACACTACGTACATTGACGACGATGAAGCTTATGAAACGGTACAGCGATGGTTTAATGAAACTTTTGAAGTGTTTTATATATTAGAATTGAATATGAGTAAATACTCTAAATCTACGGAAAATAGTAATTCAGAGAGTGAAATAGTTAAGCGATAATAGTGAGGAGACTGAAAACCGTCTCACCGTCTGTTATCTTGGCCTAGAATGGTTAGCATTGCCATTTGAACTAAAATTCTAAATATTTGGTAAAATTTTTGCTACATTGCTAATTCAATCTTTATCGCTTGATAATTGTCCAGGCCGTATGGCAAAATTAAGATAGTTATTACAGGGGATAGATAACAGGATTATTTTAATGCTTATCCAAATAATGGGTGATTTTGAAAAAAAAAACTATAACTAGTGAGTCGTCTTTTGGGCGTTCGGAGGATTTGCTTCCCTAAGGATCCATATACCAACATTTGTGCGGCTGCATAGTTTGATCATTATATTTTGTACTCGTCCATATACCTTGAGTGCTCTTTACGAACATTTATCGGGTTGCTTTAAAATCAACCAAGATATTTTCGTTATCTGGAATATTGATAAAGTAATGGGATATATATTGTATAAAAAGTTTGAGTGGCACATTCATGGAAGCATGCTTCACAATGCTACTTTTTATTAGTTTAATGGAAATTATAAAAACGAAGATAGAGGAAAATGAATTGCAGTGCTCCAAATGTCTCATTCCGGAATCCAGCTAATGAATATCTTGTCTTAGCTTCACACAAATATCAAATAGTTACAGGTTGGAATGGTCAGTGAAGGTGTTTCGTGCTGCCGCTTGGGAGAGAAACTAAGAACCAAAATTGACGCCCTAAGACGAACACCGAGGCAGACGGGCATTCTTTTTGAAGATAATGTTTAATAAATATTTGAATAAATAATGATAGAAAGAGTCACAAATGTTAAATAATGAATCAGGGGAAAGAGGAAGAAGCTCAGGAAATAAAATCAGAAGAATGAGAGAAAATATTTAGGAATCTAAAGCCCCTATTACACTTATCCGGTTTCCTACGGCGCCATCAATCGCGATGCTTGCATATTGTCAAACCGGAGCGTGTGATTGCAAATCGGTTGTATGAAAGCTCACCCATGTCGGTCATGGTGAGCTTTCATACAACCGATTTGCAATCACACGCTCCGGTTTGACAATATGCAAGCATCGCGATTGATGGCGCCGTAGGAAACCGGATAAGTGTAATAGGGGCTTAAGAGTATCGCTCCCCAGCTGTATGATTTAGTGATTAAAAGGACAATCAATCATTCATTTCTGAGATATTTTAATATTTGGTTGTTCCCTTTTCACGCTTACGGCACCAGCTGTAGAAATTGTGGTTTAACTACTACCCTTATAGGCTGAAGAGCTGGTATGGGTGGCTATTGCTCGAACCAAGGCCAATATAGAGGAGGTCAGGCGGTGAGGAGATTTACAGTGACTCACCTCTCTCAGCGGGCCTCAAATCACCCCCATGCGGTCAAAACAAACCACGATCTTGTCTTTCGGGCCTCATCTCTGGGCAGATGAGGCCCGCTAATTTGCCTCGGGCATTTCTCTCTGCCCGACCTCCTTTATATTGGCCTTGGCTCGAACAATCCAAACTAGAGCTTCGCGTATAGTAAGGCATTTTTAGCTTGTTAAGCGTCCACCTACCTGGCGTAATTCACCCGATCAAAATACCCACATCCAGCACCACATAGCTGTGCTAATTCGGGCACTTAATCACTGTAAATAAGGACTTTATCATACAGAACTAAGCCTATTTGAATCAAGATTATAAGACCTTTGTGCATGAAATTGATAAGAAGTTAGTTTGATCTCAAAACTGTCTAATTTCTCAAGATAAAGCTACTAACAATTATATAATCATTGATAACTTACAATCAGGGTATTAGAATGGGGAATTATTTTGTGCTTATGCCATCTCCACATGTATTTTTTCAGGAAAATGAGAGGAAAATTAATTTTGGGAAAATATGTATATCATAGTTTTATGACAAAATTTCGGAAAATTATATAGTTCTGAGACTAAATAGCATTTTTTTATATGATTTGCCAATAAACCCATTTTTTTAAACCTTTTTCCAGAATGTGATAGCGTCTTCATTTACCTCAATATAACTTATTTTCGGTACGAAATATTAAATTCTGATTGTAATAAAGGTACTTTGCAGTCATCAGTATCTATTGTATCCATCATCGTATATCTATTATGCAAAGTTAATACTTGAATTTCGTTACTTATCAACCTTCCATCATCAGCAGCTACTTTATTCTATTACTGCTATCTTTTTACAAATCAACTAATAATAAATTAGGTTAGCCAAATTTCCTAGAGCATTGACGGTTATCAAATAAAATTTAGGCAAGGTTACAATATCTTACAGGCTATATCAAGAATCTACAATTAACCTGTCTCCAGGACCCCTAAAACAGACATGTCTTCCCTATTTCCTCAGTGTTGGACTGGCCGGGGCAGGGGGGTGAAGGAGAAACTCCCCCCACCCCACTTTCCCTGGAAAGTTTCTACTTGGTCCCTCTTACGAAAAGCAACAATTGAAAAATAATGGTATATATATATATATATATATATATATATATATATATATATATATATATATATATATATATATATATATATATATATATATATATAGATATATCTATATATATATATATATATATATATATATATATATATATATATATATATATATATATATATATATATATATATATATATATATATATATATATGTATGTATGTATATATGTGTATACATACATATATATATATATATATATATATATATATATATATATATATATATATATATATATATATATATATATATATATATATATATATATATATATATATATTGTTACGACCCCTGGGAGGCGTAACTAAAGTTCTTTCAATGATTGTTGTCAGTATAAATGTAACTCAGGATTAACCCTTTCCACTCCATGGGCTACCTGTGGTAGCCCAATCAAAATACGTCGTCCTAGTACTTGGGCTACCTCTGGTAGCCCACCGAAAAGATTTTATTTATTCATAAACTGTTTTTATTAATTAAAGTTATTCGCTCTTTTAATCGTTGCTTCGTTTTCTGTGGTTCTTTAAGGTTAATGTTCCTTGTTTTCTTAGTTAATCCTCTCCCCCCTTTCCCCCAAGACGAGTTAGAATTAATAAATAAAGGCAGACACTCACGATATCCATTTCTCAGTGCGTTTGGCCTCGTTCAGCAGCAAGTACCGATTGTGATCGACTCTCGTCTCACCAGCTAATTTCCGAGGTCATCGCTTTTCAAACACTTATCCTATATCATGGCTTCATCGAAAAAGTTTTTGTGAACTACGTTGGAAATTTTAGAATGTCTTGATATGTGTTCTTCCGAAGATGATTTTGTAGGCATCGACGACAAAGAGGAAAATTGTGATGTTAGTTTTAACGGGGTTTACATGGACATGGAAAATAATGCTTCATCCGATTCCGATTCTGAGCACGCTGGCAGTGACTTTGACGAGAGGCTCTACGACCCTCCACGAGAATAGCTAGAAGTGAACGATGAAGAAGGTAGTGACAGTGACGATGAAGAAAATGAATGGGAAGAATATAATGAGGAAAAAACTAAACCATCGTAATTATAGAAAAGAGCTATGTGAACAACTTATTGGTGATTTCCGAGTAAGATTGGGAGGAAAAAGATGTCTTGTCAACAGACATGAAGTACCAGAAAGACTAAGGAATGATAAATGCCATATAATAAACTCTATACCAGATAATCTTCTAAGAGATTGTGCTGTTTGCAGCGATCGTTACGGGCCCGGTGGACGTAAAAAAGCTGCGTATTGCTGTCTTACTTGTCCTGGTAACCCAGCGTTGCATCCAAAAAATTGTTTTATGTTATATCACACAAAAGTTGATTATAAAGTTAAATATTAGATTTTTTTTTCAGAAAAAAAGCATTCTAAATAAAAAATTTTCAATTCTTCACTTATCTAACAAGATCATTTTTTTTGTTATCTAAATCTTGTATTGTAAATTGTTAATTTGTTTTTCCAGATTTTTTTTTTGTAATTTTTATATTTAAATTGCATTTTTGTATATTTTATTGGAACGGTTTCTCATACAGAACACTTATTCAATGTTATAATTATATATAATGCCATGATTATTCTATTTTTTTATAAGAGTATCAATTTATTCATTTCTCTATCCTAAATGATAAATTGTTCAAATGATTTTATCAACATAATTTTCAATTATATCTATATTTTATTTCGTATCAAACTCTGAATAGTTTGTTCTTGTCAGGACTAATTAATAATTATATGTTCATATTATACTGGACTTTTTTTCCACAAAATCCATGTACATTTCTTAAATAACATCATTAAATGAGTTATTTTGGTATAAATTACAGTAAAATATATATAATAACTTTATGAACATTTTCACATCACTCTGAAGAATATAGTGAGAATGAATGCATAAACAAGGTCAGAGATTTGGTTTATTAATATATATTTGTATACTATATATAATATATATATATATATATATATATATATATATATATATATATATATATATATATATATATATATATATATATATATATATATATATATATATATATCATCAACTGACTAAACAAATAAGGGATAAACATAAAATCCTGTACTTTATAATTAACTTTTCTTTTCTCATCACCATCAAAATAAAAAGCATGAAAATACAAATAAGGCAGTTAGTAGTCTACTGCCGTATGCTGTTCATTTCCAGGAAGAGAGAAGATAGTAATCTCTACTGGATATTTGGCCAAACTCTTCTTCTTCTTGGGGTATTAAAGCCAATACTTGTTGTTGGCACGGGCCTTTCCCTTGTTTGGCCCGTAAGACAAATACAAGAAATAGGTCTCTACCGTAGGACTATGAATCTATTTCCACAAAAATGAGTGTTATGTGGAAAAACCTACTGTTGTCCTTGTAAGAATATTATGAGTATGTCTGATTTTTATTTCTTGATAGAAAACAATTTCAACAACAATTATAGCAATGTCAGATTTGACTAATATTGAAATAGTAATATAGAATAATTACCGATAAATTCTATGGAATATAAAAGGCGAAAGGGAGCAGGAGAGGAAAAGGATAAGTCACCCAGGGGAATGGTGGCTGGGATGATAGAATTGGTTGACCTTTCAAGGTCATAAGTAATAATCCCCATTGGAATGTGTGTGCAAATCCTATAAATGCCGATTCTTCCTACGGCGTTTAGTTTTACAAGTAAAGGCATGTCTATCTGATGACGATGTCGTTTGTTTATCCGAAGTTTCATAGTCTCAACTCTAAGTCAAAGTCAAAGTCAAAAACCTTTATTCCATTATAAAATGGTTATTCTGTTACATAACAATATACATTATTTACATAAAATTCACAATAATTGGATTGTAAAAATTTAGGATATATATACATTCAAGTAAAATTTAAAAAATATTGCTTAAGTTTCTTTTTGAATAAATCAGAACTAACATTTATACATTTTCTTATTTCCAGAGGTAGTTTATTCCAGCAAGCTGGGCCCCTTATTGCCATTGAGCGTGAACCCAAATCAGTTCGATAACTGTCTACAAATAGATTTTCATTCTGTCTGGTTAATGCATTCCTACAATTACCAACTGTAGGAAATGTGTATAGCCAGTTGGGATATTCTTTTCTTAAACTTTTAAAAACAAAAACACAAACATCGTACATACACTTTTCTTTTAATTTTATCCACTTTAATTGCTGGAGGGTTGGGGTGATGTGATCGTGTTTTTTCACCCCAATAACGGCTACTCTACCAGCAAAGTTTTGGATTCTTTGAGCTTTTTCCATGTGCATATCATTAGTAGACCCCCATATCTTAATACAGTAGTTTATTACACTCAAGACCAGACTTTCCACAATAAAAGCTCGAGTAGTATCATCAAAGTAATCTTTTACTCTACTAAAATACATTAGAATGCCACTAACTTTTCTACTCAGCTCGTCAATGTGAGTACTGAATGTCATGTACCTGTCCATGTGTAGACCTAGATTTTTCACATGTTGACTTATCTTTACTTCATCACCATCGCATTTTATTATAATGTCATTTGGAATTTTGCTAATATACTGTGAGCTACCCACAAACATGCACTGTGTTTTAGTGGCATTTAATAATAGCCCTTTTCTTAGAAAATATTTCTTAATTTTGAGCAATATTAGTTCAGCCCTTTTTATCAAGCCATCTAAATTTTCTATTTGATCAGCCAAAAGAACTTGGGTGTCATCAGCGTATTGAATTAGCAAGCAGTTTTCTATGTATTTAATCATGTCATTAGGAAATATTGTAAGGTACATATTCCTAGTAAGAACTGTCAGACTATCATTTACTGAAACACACACACACTCCCCTATATATATATATATATATATATATATATATATATATATATATATATATATATATATATATATATATATATATATATATATATATGTATATATATATATATATATATGTATATATATATATATATATATATATATATATATATATATATATATATATATATACATATATATATATATACATATATATATATATATATATATATATATATATATATATATATATATATATATATATATATATATATATACACACACACATATAAATATATATATATATATATATATATATATATATATATATATATATATATATATATATATATATATATATGTGCATATGTATACATATATATATATATATATATATATATATATATATATATATATATATATATATATATATATATATATATATATATATATATATACATATATACAAATCAATAGTTAGAAAAGACCAATAAGACTGCCAGTAATCTAATGTCGTAGCCTGTTCATTACCACGCATAAAGAGAGAGAGAGAGAGAGAGAGAGAGAGAGAGAGAGAGAGAGAGAGAGAGAGAGAGAGAGAGAGAGAGAGAGATAATCTTTACTTCCAATACCTTGTGTGTAAAAACCTACATTTCTTATTGTAAGAATATTAACAATATCTGGTTTTAATTTACTATTGGAAAGTGTGTTACAAATCAATCACACCCAATGTTTGATTTGACAAAAATTTAAACAGTAAAATGAAATATTTGCCGTTAGTTCAGTAAAATAGAAGCGACAAAAGGAACCATAAAAAGAAAATGATAAGTCAGCGAGGTTATTAGTGGCCTGGATTAGGAATAGTGAACCGTTCCAAGGATGTCTCGGCCTGGACCTTTCTTGGTCGAATGTGACCAATATAATCCACATTGGAATTTATGTGGGATTATCCCATAATTGCTGCATCCTCCTTCAAGTGTTTTGGTTTACAAGTAAAGACATGTCTATTTGATGGCTATGTCGTTTGTTTATCTGATATTCTACAGTTACAAAACTTTGTTGTATAAGGAGCAAATTGGGAAATATCACACGGTATACACATCCGTATTAGCAACCGTATACAACTGTTATATGATCTAACAGACATACAGACGTGTATATATATATATATATATAAATATATATATATATATATATATATATATATATATATATATATATATATATATATATATATATATATATATATATATATATATATATATATATATATATATATATATATTCAAATAAGCCATATATATTTTTGATACATTAATGTCTGGATTCTCTTAACGACCTCGGGATCAGAGCCCCAGGCGAAATCACACAAAGACAAGAGCTTGGGTCCGGCCGGGAATCGAACCCTGGTCGGCAAGCTTATATAGACAGTGACTAAGCCACTTGGCCACGAAGAAAGATAAAAGTCAATGACAATTCTTCTGTACTTATATCTGTCGAATTCAGGTATTTTGTACTTAGAATTGAAATCAACCCATCTTCACCATCGTAGCCAATTGGTAGTTTGTTACTTGGCATTCAATTAATGATAAATTTTGCACATTTAGACGTGTTTTTCATATTCAAATAAGCCATATATATTTTTGATACATTAATGTCTGGATTCTCTTAACGACCTCGGGATCACAGCCCCAGGCGAAATCACACAAAGACAAGAGCTTGGGTCCGGCCGGGAATCGAACCCTGGTCGGCAAGCTTGTATAGACAGTGAGTAAGCCACTTGGCCACGAAGAAAGATAAAAGTCAATGACAATTCTTCTGTACTAATACCTGTCGAATTCAGGTATTTTGTACTTAGAATTGAAATCAACCCATCTTCACCATCGTAGCCAATTGGTAGTTTGTTACTTGGCATTCAATTAATGATAAATTTTGCCCATTTTTACGTATTTTTCATATTCAAATAAGCCATATATATTTTTGATACATCAATGTCTGGATTCTCTTAACGACCTCGGGATCAGAGCCCCAGGCGAAATCACACAAAGACAAAGACTGTCTATACAAGCTTGCCGACAAGGGTTCGATTCCCGGCCGGACCCAAGCTCTTGTCTTTGTGTGATTTCGCCTGGGGCTGTGATCCCGAGGTCGTTAAGAGAATCCAGACATTAATGTATCAAAAATATATATGGCTTATTTGAATATGAAAAACACGTCTAAATGTGCAAAATTTATCATTAATTGAATGCCAAGTAACAAACTACCAATTGGCTACGATGGTGAAGATGGGTTGATTTCAATTCTAAGTACAAAATACCTAAATTCGACAGGTATAAGTACAGAAGAATTGTCATTGACTTTTATCTTTCTTCGTGGCCAAGAGGCTTAGTCAATGTCTATACAAGCTTGCCGACCAGGGTTCGATTCCCGGCCGGACCCAAACTCTTGTCTTTGTGTGATTTCGCCTGGGGCTGTGATCCCGAGGTCGTTAAGAGAATCCAGACATTAATGTATCAAAAATATATATGGCTTATTTGAATATGAAAAACACGTCTAAATGTGCAAAATTTATCATTAATTGAATGCCAAGTAACAAACTACCAATTGGCTACGATGGTGAAGATGGGTTGATTTCAATTCTAAGTAAAAAAAATACCTGAATTCGACAGGTATAAGTA